>NW_004797748.1:243962-261269 GCF_000002075.1 Aplysia californica
TATATATATATGACCTTTAAAGTCGAAGAACATGCCGGTTGAATGAGAAGTACATTCACTTAAACACTGATGCCAAATATCAGGTTTTTACGGCTTTTTCAGTTGTTTTTTTTCTCCAAAAATCATTTAGCTTCCCTGAAGAAGACGGCCACTGACATAAGGTCCTTCTTCTCAAGACAGAAATAATATTATTGGAATTGTTACAACAAAGGCCCCATGCACTTGCAAAGGAAAGGGGAGAGGTAGGAGAGATGTTTTAGTGAGATGTGATTCTCCGCTCATTTTCTGTTTTTTTTTTTTCAAAAATCATTTGGCATCCCTGCTTGAATAATGAATGCTGCGTGCATGATCCTGATGTTATGGTAATGAATGTTACATGAAGTGTTTAAGACGTCTAGACTTTGTGCTTCAAATTCTCGTGTTTGATGAGGGTGTCTTCATTTTATTTCATGTAAAAAAAAAAAAGGTGATGAAAAGAAAGGCATGTTGTTGAGCCAAGAATGAATGTAGTAAAAGTTTCTTTTTTCATACTTTTCCATTTGTGGTCTTGTTGTTTTGTTCCCGTTTAACATTTTTTTTTTTTTCAGGGAAAGTCTGATCCATAATATTTTTACTCTTAAATGGAAATGTGTCTATTTGAAGTGATCATTTCTCTCTTTGTCTCTCATGCTGCTGTTAAAAAAAAAATTATAGAAAAAGTGAGAAAAACCACCGAATATTGTCTTGTTTTGTGTTTTCCACGCAAGTCGTTGGCTTGGTTATATTGCACTGATGCTCTTAAAAACTTCTGGTGATGGGGTCACAGATTGGTTTTTTTTTCTTGCCAATTTCTTTCATTTATGTGGGGCAACGTGGTGAAATCATGCACTTGTCAAAATATTGAAATTGAAGAAACCAACATTTTTCCGCTGGTATGGCAATTTTTATCGGATTTTTTCTTTTGGTCAACTCCTTTTATGTACATTAAAGAATATATTGCCCTGTGGGTTTTTGTTGAAAAAACGTAGATGAAAGGCACAAGAAATGTAAATTCTCACTTTCCAAGGACTCTCAACTCTGAGTGGAAGTCACCAAATTTTTGCAGACATTTTCTTGCCAATTTTACCTCCAAAACCAAGCAACCCCCACCTCTTTCAATCGCAAATACTGTATCTCAACTTCTATTCAAGATAGATGGGTATTTTTTTCATGGAAGGCAAGACAAAAGAACAAACTTTGTTTTGTTTTAGTAGAGGTTTTACGGCGCTCGCAATTGCATAAGGTCATATGAGCGCCAGAAGAATAGAGGTGTTACAAGAGAGTACATGTAACAAACATAAAAAAAGAAGAAGGGGAGATAAGGACGATAGATGTTTGATAGGAAAGAAGAAGCAAACCACACCAGAGCACCCGCCAACCACCCATGAACAAACTTTAATGATGATAATAACTCTACATTCCCCAAAACTGATGAGCGCCTGATTCCACCGTGTCCTAATACAATCTGCCCGACATCTACCAGTGTCTGGTGGGTGGTTGGCGGGTGCTCTGGTGTGGTTTGCTCCTTCTTTCCTGTCAAAAATCTGTCGTACTCATCTCACCTCCTTCTTTTTTGTGTTTGTTACTCTCTTGTAACACATAATTTAGATCTATTCTTCGGCACTTATATAACCTTATTGTGTTGCAAGTGCCGTAAAACTCTTACTAAAACTAAAAAACTAAACTACCAGTGTCTGTGGGATATTAGTTAGGTGCTTTGCCATTGCACCTGGGAGACAAGTTCAAATCCCGAGTGGGGAGAATTTTTATCAAGTGTCTTGGGCTTTCTGCTGGGATTAAAGTATCCATCAGTTCGGTCGAAGGTTTGAGGCCAGCTTCCTAAATAATCTAAACTTTGTCAATAGGGGCGTAAAAAACACCTATATGTGAGGCAGCGTGGTGAAATCAGGCTCTCATCAAAATAATCAAATTGAAGAAACTTGCACTTTTCCGCAGGTTTGTAAATTTTTATCAAATTTTTGTTTTTGGCTCAACACCTTTCATGGCCATTAAAGAACTGATTTCTGTGTGGATTTTTCTAAAAATCGTTGACTAAGGCACTAAAAATGTAAATTTTCAGTTACCGCGGACTCTTAAGCTAAGGAAATAACTAATTTTTGGCTGTCATTTTCTTCTTAATTTTACCTCTGAAAACAGGTGACCCCCTTCTCCTTCTATCGCAAATATCTCGACTTGTATTCAAGATAAATGGATATTATTTTCATCCAAATAAAGACTAGTGAACAAGCTTTAAGATAATACTAATAACTCTGCATGTCCAAAAATTGACGAGAGCCTGATTCCACCACGCTGCCTCACATATATATATATATATATATATATATCTGAGATATGTAATTTTAAAAAAAATTACCAGACGACTTGCTCTTGACGTTTCAGTGAACATTAATGACTAAAGAAGGTGGTTGGAGGGCACGGCTGGTAGGTCCTACTTTTTCCCCTTCTCGTTTTTCTTGTTTTTTTTTCCGTCTATCTATCTTGCCGTTATTTCTCAGCTTCAAATTATAAATTAATGATTGTTATCGTGTTGATCTACTTCTCTGTATCGGTACTCTAACAAAAAAAAACACTAACATAAACAAGCAAATAAACACTTGGCTCTTGTAAATATAATTACCGACACTATTTTGAAAAGCGGTGGTTTTGTGGTAGTAATGTAGGGGAAATAAGCACGGGTGATAATTTTTGGGAGTTAAAAATTCGAAGTCACTTTAAGACAAGATAAGATACATCATTATTGTCCAGATCCTGGCACATTGGTTTGGTGTTCCACCACGAGTACATACACACGCACACACACACACACACACACACACACACACACAAACACACACACACGTGCACACACATGCACACACATGCACACACAAGTAGGCTTACAATCACATGCATAATATAAATGAGCAGCAATGTAAACAATAATAATCGTAAGCTAGATAAACACTCAAAGTTATTTTGATGCATGCTCTAAGGTCGTAAGTACACTAAACAAGATGGTTAAATGTGCCTCCTATCCCGCGGTTTTATGCACCCCGTATAATTTAGCAAAGTTTGATCATTTTTGACATAATTCTTTTTATTTTCCTTTATCATTCTTTGTTAAAATTAACAATCGCATAATTTCACATTTTTGGGCTCAGATTGCATCATTTCGGAATTTTTTTGCATTAAACCGCAGGGACAGCTATATAATATATTGATTGTTAAATGTGTCCTCTCTCTCTCCCTCTCTCTCTCCCTCTCTCTGTCTCTGTCTCTGTCTCTCTCTCTCTCTCTCTCTCTCTCTCTCTCTCTCTCTCTCTCTCTCTCTATCTCTATCTCTCACTCAATCTCTTTTTCTCTTGAATTCAGACCCCGATTCGCAATCTTGGACGCCTCTATGAAATAACAAGGTCTTTTGGTTAACCTACATGGTAAGGGATAATTTGATTTAACGACTACATCTATAACGTGGCAATGCCTTTCTCGGGATTCTTATTACACAGTTGCTAGTTTTTTTTTTTTTTCATCTTTTGTTTTGTCTTGTTTGTTGTTTTTTGGGTTGTTTTTGTTTTTGGTATGGCTTGTTTTGGCGCACCCTAAAAATAGTTGGATTTCGAGGTTCTCTTTCATGTCTTCTTCTGGTCGGTTCACAAGAGGACAGGACCGAGAAATGCTAGTTTGTGTCGGCTGGTGCGCTGATGTGGGGGTGCTTCTTCTTTTCTATCAGACATCAATAGTCCTTATCTCTCCTGTTTCTATTTTGTGTTTGCTAATCTCTTGAAACACGTGGGTGGTTGGCGGGTGCTCTGGTGTGGTTTGCTCCTTCTTTCCTATAAAAAAAATCTATCATCTCTATCTCCCCTCCTTCTTTTTTGTGTTTGTTACTCTCTTGTAACACCTCTAATCTTCGGCACTTGTATGACCTTATTGTGTTGCAAGTGCATTAAAACTCTTACTAAAACTAAACATCGTGTAACACCTCTAATCTTCGGCGCTTATACGACCCTATTGCGTTGCAAGTGCCGTAAAACTCTTACGAAAACGAAAACGCTTATTACTATGACTTAATTGCGTTGAAAGTGCCGTAAAGCGACATAATAAGTATGTTATTACGGTACAGATAAGTTGAGATGCGGTCAGTACAATCTACTCCGCGTTGGTTGGGGTGTATGAACGGTATGTGAGGCAGCGTGGTGAAATCAGGCTTTCGTCAAAATAATCAAAGTGAAGAAACTTGCATTTTTCCGCTGGTTTGTGAATTTTTATCAAATTTTTGTATTTTGGCTCAACACATTTCTTGCCCATTACAGAATTCATTTCTGGGAGGGTTTTTCTGAAAAACGTTCGTTAAAGGCACAAGATATGTAAATTTTCAGTTACCACGGACTCTTAAGCTAAGGAAATAACTAATCTTTGGTGGCCATTTTCTCACAAATTTTACCTATGAAAACAGGTGACCCCCACCTCCTTCATTCGCAAATGTCTCGACTTGTATTCAAGATAAATGGATATTTTTTTCATCCAAATAAAGACAAGTGAACAAACTTTAAGATTATACCAATAACTCTACATGCCAAAATATGACGAGCCCGTGATTCCACCACGCTGCCTCAGATATATATTTTTCTTCCACAAGCAGTTTAAATGTACAAAGCCCAGAAACAACATTTTGCTGCTGAGAGAAAAAACAAAACAACAAAAACAAACAAAAGCTTTCATTCTTTTAACAATTTTACCTACATTATGTATGTATTATCGAGACTTTTTTTCAACATAGAATTTGAATTTCGACAAATGTTTCTTGAGTATACAATGAAACCGATACAAATTTGCCACAGATCTATAACGAGACTGCCCAAAAAAAGTAAGGAAAAAAATTAGATTAACAAAATAAATAAGAAATAAGCAAAGTAATGGGCCCGACATTGTGTCCTTGGGAAAGGCAGTTTACACGAATTTTCCTCACTTCACCCAGGTGGGAATGGGTACCCGGCTATAGACAGCGAAAGATCTTGTCAGTTTGTTAGTGTTTGAGCGCTTAATCGGCTGCTTGCACTGTATGCTTCCCGGGAAGCTGAGAATGTTTCGGAGTGTTCTATGGTCTGCTGGGGTAATAATATAGTGTAAAGCGCATAGAGCCTGCTGCTGAGCGGGGATAAGCGCTATACAAATGCTATCTATTATTATTTCTATTATTTGGCCGGCCATCAGATTCTACTATTACTACAAATCCCTCTAGCAAGACTGTTTAGGGGTTCCTGCAGCAAAACTATTGCTTGATGATGACGATGGTGATGATGATAATGATGATGATGATAAGTTAAGAGTCTTAACCGTTTTACTTTCTGCTGTACACAATGATGATGATGATGATGATGATAATGATGAGGATGACGACTCCGTCATCATCATCATCATCATCGTCATTGCTAGTGATTTATAATAGAATCACCATCTATTCATGCCTTGGTGATATTTTAGCGGAAAAAGGTCCCAGCATTCTAATGTATACCGAGCAGAAGAAGAGACCATAAGCCAAAGAAGGCAAATAATTATAGTGCAAACTTCCAACCCGGGCACGTGTTGGGAGTCACCGATGTAATGGGAGGTGGCGTTTATCTTCTATAATCAATTATAAGAATCATCTTATTAATTTTTTTAGGTGTAGGTATTTTACAATTAATTGTTGCGGCAGAGTTGTGGTTCATGAGACGCATGCTACGTATCCCATGGACAGCTAGAAAAACAAATGAAGAAGTCCTAGTTGAAGCAAATTATAGAAAACAACTTATCACGAATATAAGAAAACGACAGGCAAATTCTTTCGGACACACAATGCGGTAAGAACCATTAGAGAACATTGTAACAACAGGAAAGTTTGATGGAAAGAGAGGTAGAGGCAGACAGAGGGAAAAGATACTGGACAAGATGACAACATGGCTGGGAGCAGCAAGAACAACAGACACCATTGCTGCTTCGAAAGACAGATGGAAGTGGAGGTCCATGATCGCCCACGCCAGTCGGCAAGGCACCGGATGATGATGATGATTTTACAGCCCCATCGACACAATTTGACCATGCCTGCCTGGGCCAACCCGGGTTGAGAGGGATACAACACTACATAACAGTGATATAAATTATCCCAAAACGATATTCGGACCCAGAATTTCTTCTTGAGATTGCGAAGTTCATAACAGCTACACCACAGACGCCAGCGTAGCGAAAAGCATTAGGATTTGGGATATTCGCCAGTTCATGTACTCTGGCGTCGGTGGTCTAGTGGTTAGGCTACCGGACTCATAATTGTGAGGTTGCGGGTTCAGGGGTTCGAGCTGAAGGCCCGACGTTGTGTTCGTGGGAAAGGCAGTTTACACGAATTTTCCTCACTTCACTCAGGCGGGAATACGTACCCGGCTGTATGCAGCGAAAGATCTTGTCAGTATGTTAGCGTTTTAGCGCCTATAATTAATAGCTGCTTACACTGTATGCTTCCCAGGAAGTTGAGTTTGTTTCAGAATGCTCTCAGGTCTGTTGGGATAATAGTATACATTGTGAAGCGCATAGGGCTTGCTGTTGAGAGGGGATAAGTTGTGCTACACTAATACATACTATCTATTATCTATTAATACACTATAAAGACATATCAGATTTTCGTGGGGCACTCCGATAGCTCAGTTACCATCATGCTGAACTATGGACCCCGCAGAATTTAGCAAAATTTGGTCATTTTTTGCATAATTTTTGATCATTTTCCTTTATCATTCTTTCTTAAAATTGGCATAATTTCACATTTTTAGGCTCAGTTTGCATAATTAAATTTTTTTTTTTTGGGGGGGGGTATAAAACCGTGTGGACAGAACTATGAAGTGGACAGCCCTGGTTCGAATCTCCAACACGGTGTTCTTGAACGGCCTGTTTTGTGGAGTCTTCAAGGATTTCAATTAAATTTGGCTCGGTCCTATTGGAGTTGGAGGTGAAATTCGGATGTCCCTCCTCTTTTTTATATTAGTACCTTTAAAAGAGCGTTATTCCCGTGCAGTTATTTTTTACAAGATTTTCGTGCGTGTAAGTCTTTTTTTTATCGAGGACACAAAGCTTTCTATTAGGATGCTGTATCCCTCTCAGCCCTGGTTGACTGTTGAGAGCAAGAAAAGACGAAGCAGCCCGCCTCCTGAATTATCCAAAATGCCTAGGTGTGGGCGTAAGTCGTTACATCTAGTGGGGGCACCGTTATTGTGGTTAAGTGGTTTGTTAAAGCAGGTTCGCATAATAATAATATTATTTCAATTTTCAAGCAACATTGGTTTGAAAGCTTTAAGATAGAAGTTAATTTGGGGTATGCTCTTACTCTTATGCAAGACTTTTTGAAAGCAGTTTTGCATATAATTTCAAGCAAAGTTGATTTGACGGCTTATTTCATAGAAGGTATTTGCTGTATGCCCTCGGGCAAGACAAAATAACCCGTATTGAAAACTCATGGCCTTGTATCCCCCCCCCCTTTTTTTTTTCCAACGAGTGCACTAAAGTAATAATCAAGAATAAACTGATTAGCAGATAAAGTTAGTCAGAAGTCTTATTATGAGCCTGTAGTCAACTTCAGGGTGGTAATTAATAAAAGTTCATCCGTCAATGTCTGATGATGACCATCTTGAAAGCGAAATGAAATACATAAAATTTGAATAAATTATCAAGACGGGTCGTGGCTTCTTTTATGGTTAGGATTAGCGCTTGTGAAACCTATGTTCTGGCGAACAGTACTAAGTGTATTTGAATTGATTAATTTTGTATTATTGAGAACTTTGTATAGTATTATGCAATATATTGCGTATTTAATTTGCATTTTGAAAGTACGACACATACTCATTTATTTATTATCCTAGAAGGAGTATTGTCATGGCTGTCGCTCTTTGCTCTGTCTAAAAAAGTTTTAAAAAAAAAGTTTTTAAAAAAATCGCAGAAATGCATGGTTACCAAGGTCGCCCAAATTAATGAAGGACAAAACACCAGTCTCCTAAGACTGAATTTATTTACAAATAACGAAGTGTTGGAAAGAGCTGGAATTGAAGATATCAATACAACCATAAAAAGGAGAAGATGGAGATATCTAGAACATGTTCTAAGAATGCCGAAGACAAGATTGCCCTATCAGACATGGTATTGGAAACAAACCGCAAAAAGAAAACGAGGAAGACCAACTGGAAGCTATAGAGGACCAGAACAATAAGGCAATCGCCCAGGGCCTGGATTTGCCGAAATTGGAGAACGGGGCCAGGGACAGACAAGCGTGGCGTCGACGCGCTTTTCCGTTTCGTCAACCCGCAGCCACCCCCAGAATCCTCAGCCACCCCAACCTTTGACACGGGTCAAACGTCAATCTATTTATAGATCCAGTTACCCGGAACTCCCGAAAATAGGCTAGGCAAAACAATGCCGGTACTTACTACGGTCTCTGGGCAAAGTGATGTCCGATGTGAGAGAGAGAGTCTCGATCCAGTACATATTCTTCTAGATTCTAGTCTACTTATGTTTAATGTTTAATGTACTGCGAAATCTAATTTAACAAGGCACATGAAAAATATGCATTCGTATTTACATCGAGGACTCCAGGGCTGATCTGCTCCTTTTCTTTCTTTACCAATCTTTCTTGCTGTCCTTTCTAACTTCCTGGAGAAACGAGGGTGTTGTCGTACCGACTATCAGTGAATGGCAACTCGAGTCAACTTCTTTTACTTTTGGTTACCTCTATACTTTACCCTCTTAGTAGAAATGAGAAAATCAGCTTAAGTTTCTGCTGCACATATTATTTTACGAAATAATAGTACCGGCGTTTGTTGTGAAGCTGTTTAAGTGCTTCGCGGCCGCAAGCAGGAGACTCGAGTTCGATTCCTGATTGGGGAGAACTTTTTTTATGGAGTATCTAGGTCTTTCTGCTGGGCTGTTCTCTCTCTCTCTCTCTCTCTCTCTCTCTCTCTCTCTCTCTCTCTCTCTCTCTCTCTCTCTCTCTCTCTCTCTCTCTCTCTCTCTCTCTCCCTCAATCTCTCTCTTTCTCTCTCCCTCTTTCTCTCTGTCTCTCTGTCTCTCTGTCTCTCTGTCTCTCTGTCTCTCTGTCTCTCTGTCTCTCTGCCTCTCTCTCTCTCTGTCTCTCTCTCTCTCTCTCTCTCGGGTACAAAAACATCTTAACCAAAAAAGAAAAAAAAAGAAAAAAAAAAAGAAAAGAAATAATATTATTATTTTTGCTTCGCCAAACACATTATTATTATCCAGCCCCGGTTGTATTATTGAACACCCCGCGTGGCTGGTCTCTTTTCTCCTTTTCCGGTCCACCAAATTTCCCAGTCTGCTTTCTCATTTGCTGCGGCGAAGCTCTGTGGACTTCCGCCGCGATTGCAATATTGCAGCCCTTGGATTGGGGTGTCCCGGTACATCAGCTCCGGTCCTTCGTCCTTGACGAGAGAATGGGGCAAGCAACACGCAACGAAACGTAATCATGCGTTTTGTGATGAGCCTATCGTTGGTTTGAAATGTCTGGCAAACTTTATAAGGATCTAAATAACTAGGGATCTTGGGTAAGCCGTTTTTTTCTAGCATACAAGCGTAAACTACTTGTTTCATGGGATTTTATTTGCCTAATATTATATTTTTCTGTTACAATCTGACAATGCGTATGTGTACATAGATGTATAGTGAATACTGACATTTTGTATACAGTGTTCCCTCGAATGTTGCAGGGGGTTATGTTCCAGAACCTCTTGTGATAGAACAAAATCTACGAAGTAGAAACAATATTTATTTATTACGTACATAAGCTGACGGAAAAGTCTTGCCTTCTGGATCATAACTGAGAAAATAATCACGCCATGAATACAATCGGTATACCAAATTGAAAGCTTAGGATGTCAGCAATGACGTTCATTGTACCTCTATTTCTCCGTATTATTATAATCACGATCTCTGTCAACTCAGGGGCACCAAGGATCATCGAGTCTCTTCATCTCATCTGCGAAAAAAGTCAAGCGGATTTCCTTTGCATCATCTAGATACATCAGCTTCGATATTAACTTCCTGTACGCTTGATAAAAAAAAATTGCCACTTTGGGGTAAGGTCTAGGCGTTAGAAAGGAAGGAAGGAAGGATGTAGCAGAATCTCATGAAATAGGAGTCGCTTTATGGCATCCTGAGTCTTTTGGCTCTTGAGGGGACGAGCATTATATCGATGGAGAATGGAGAGTGGCATTTTTTTCTGCCTGGCCAAACTAGTGATAAACGTGCCCAAAAGTTGTCGAAGGGTGTCCGTGTATCGACCAGTGTTGGCAGTGTTGCCCTGCTCCCAGAACTCCATGTGTATTATTCCTTCATAATCCCAAAACAACATCGCGCACGAGAACTTTCCCAGCGAGACGTGCGGTTCTAAACTTTTTGGGACATGGCAAACATCACGCCAGAGTTCCATGAATATTAATTGTCTTTTTTCCGGGTCATAATGGTGAGCCCGTTATTCTTTCCCAGTGACAATGCTCTGGAGAACACTTGAAGGGGAATCATAACGACGCTGCAGCAGAAATGGAAGCCGATGTGCGCAAGTGATGCAAAGGAAAACCTCTTGTGTTGACAGAGATCTTGATTTTGTAAAGGTAGAATTTTACTTCACACTTCCAAGAACCTTTTATTTGGTATAAAGTTAGTGGCCATGACTTGAATATTTTGGAAATTATGATCTGACTTTTCAGTCATTTCTAGTATTTTTGGCCTTTATAAACCCTCAGCTTTAAAACCTCTCCCACGCTTTTGTCACTTGTAACTTTTCTGCACTTGAAGAATGAGAAACCAACGGTATACAAAAAGCAAGACATAATCTGTATTTAATCCTTGATAATAATAATTGGTCAGGTCTCAGCTCAAAGTGTATCAACAGAGCTTCCATTACTTTCCTATTTTCGGTTTTAAAAAAAACAACCCCCCTCCAAAACAAACAAACAGCAACAACAACAACAGCAACAACAACAACAACAACAACAACAACAACAACAACAACAACAACAACAGCAACAACAACAACAAAGAGCAGCAGCATCAGTAGCAACAAAAAGAAACGTAATGTGAACCGCAGCTGTTGTAAGGGAATGCTGTACATTATACTATTTACCTTCCTACCTTCAAAGTTCCTCACATTCTCTCAAAATCAGTTGTCTCGCTCTATAAAAAACTGCCCTCTGTGAGGTGCGTTTGAGGCCATACATGCCGCTAGAGAAAATGTTGCTGGGTAAATGCTATTTTGAAAAAAAAAGTATAATAAATTAGTTGCGTGTGACCTTGCAAACAAATATTGAGTACTCTAGACGAACCTCACCTTCCGTTGGCATGGAATCTTCGCATGATCGTGTCACATCCATCGTGAAATTAGTGTCCGCATACTCTTCGCCCTTCAATCAAGTGTGAGTAAGAATTAGGTTTCTTATATGGTCTCTTTTAAGGACAAGCGGGGGTAACCCAGATTTCGGGGCTTCCAGAAATCTTGACCTTCGCCAAAAGTGGGTATTTCCCTACCTATAGGAGAAGTTTGGTTTCATTGGTGTGTAAATTTGTTTGGTGATAGTAAAAACTCTCCGTGTCTTTTAAAGAAGCTGAACAAGGGGCAAAAACTTTACCTTCGATTTTCTCAAAACAACATTTTTCGGGATAACCCCCTTGTGCTTAAGAGCGACCATATAACTATTGACAAATAATTAAATAGTTCGTCCGGCAATGTCTGACGATGACCATCGCATCTGCAGAGGAGAATGGTAATCATCAAAGAGACATGGAAGAAATACGGATTAAGAGGAATTGTGGTTTCTTCCTCCGCTGTGGCCAATGAGAGCCAAAAAATTATTCTAGCCGAGAAAAGCTAGCCCCATTTTAAACATTTGAAATAAAACTGATAAAAGCATCCTTCCCTCTTTAGTATATACGCAGCTTGCGGGCTTCACAGATAAGATCTAGCTTTGTAAAAACGGACATGACAGGTGGAGGATCACACGGCGCCATAATAATAAAATATATGATAACGATAATGATAATATACCGGAACTTTTGATGTTCCAAAGGGGACTTGATTAATGTCTGACCTTGTATTTGTCTAGACATTCAATTAGACATTGGAGCGCTTGCTCGTACAGCAGTCAGTTGTAAGAGCTCTTATGATTAGATTCATGCCCGACTTCTGATCACTGGGTCGGGCCCGGCTTCTGTTGGCGTCCAGACCTTGTTATTATGACTGACTAATGTAATGTAAGAGCCCTGCGTGCGGCCATGGATATTCGTTTATGAATTAGGGACACTAGGTGAATCATTTACGTGAGAGTTGTGTGCTGTAGGTAAGGACGCGCATACCTACTGGAGAAACTCTATGTTCGCAAAGCTATAATATAGATAAAAACACATTTGCATTCACACAAACACGTACATTATCTCCCCCAGTCTGCCCCCCCCCCTTCCAACTCTCCACGTAATCTCTGTCTCCATTTCTCCCTGTCTGTCTGTCTGTCTGTCTGTCCGTCTGTCTGTCTGTCTGTCTGTCTGTCTGTCTGTCTGTCTGTCTGTCTGTCTGTCTATCTGTCTGTCTGTCTGTCTGTCTGTCTGTCTCTCTCTCTCTCTCTCTCTTCTCCCTCTCCTCTCTCTCTCTTCTCCCTCTCCTCTCTCTCTCTCTCTCTGCTCTCTCTCTCTCTGTCTCTCTCTCTCTGTCTCTCTCTCTGCTCTCTCTCTCTCTGCTCTCTCTCTCTCTGTCTCTCTCTGTCTCTGTCTCTCTCTCTGTCTCTCTCTCTGTCTCTCTCTCTGTCTCTCTCTCTGTCTCTCTCTCTCTCACTCACTTGTATTCACCCAAAACACTTGCACGCAAACAAAAACAAAGACGCTAATGAACTCTTAGGTACGATATGTTTTGCTCTCTCTTTCTCCTACACTTTGTCTTTTTTTGAGAGAGAGAGAGAGAGAGAGAGAGAGAGAAAGAGAGAGAGAGAGCAGAGAGAGAGAGAGAGCAGAGAGAGAGAGAGCAGAGAGAGAGAGAGAGAAAGAAAGAGAGAGAGAGCAGAGAGAGAGAGAGAGAGAGAGAGAGAGAGAGAGAGAGAGAGAGAGAGAGAGAGAGAGAGAGAGAGAAATAGAGTAACGGTGGAATTTGACCAAGACAGCTCGACTTTTTTTGCTTACTTCGCAAGACCCGTTTGCCTTCAGGCAGCCCATTCCGATTTCGAAGGTATTGTTTTCTTTTTATACCGACAAGAGCGTTTTCAGCCTAGGTAGGAATTCATTTTGAATTTTGCCTGGGTGGCGGCTAAAGCCTACTCGCATCGATTCTAGGACCACAGCTTGCACACGGAGACCTCCATGATTTTCACCTTTAACTTTAACCAATAAGTCTAGGTTTTCGATCTTACCTACCCTGAAATCAGGGGTGTGGTTGAGAGACAACAGTAACAAGGAACCAGGGCTAGCAGAAATAAGGGAGAGAGGAGCACAGAGGAGCCTGGAGATTTGGGATGGGTGGGGTGGGGGTGCGGTGGGGGTGGGTGGGAGGCTCGGAAGTGGTAATAAAAGCAGTCGATCGAACATGGTTAGAAAACAGGAAAGGAGTACAAAGAAGGACATTTTAGAGAGGAGAAAAATTGTCATTGCTGGCAGGTTTCGATCTCTGAACCTTTCGAATGAGACGCGAACATTGCGTGCACATCTAGATCACAAATATCTCCCCCCCTCCCCCCCCAACATACACCCACATCTTATCTTAACTAATCATTAAACAATTTTGTGAACACCCGCGCCTGTGGTGTAGCGGATAGGTGCTTCTCTTGCACACGCAGAAGATCCGAGCTCTGTAAGTCCCGAGTGGGGGATAAATTTTATCGAGTAGTATAGGCTTATCTCGGTCTTTCTGCTTGGAGGTATCCGTCTTAGCCCAGGTTGACACTGACAGGCAGGCTCGGAAACCCTCCTCACAAATGGTATAATTTGTGTAGATGAGGGCAAAAAAACCCTCACAAAACACCCCACCCCCCACCCCACCCCCCAAAAAACCCACAAAACAAAACATACAGTGGAAAAACATGTCTTGTGGACAATAAAGCAGGACCAGAGACACACGAATAGGGAGACGAAGTGACAGAAAATAGACACGAGATTCGGGAACCGTGTAAAGAAGCGTGCCATCATGAAGCAACGAAAGGATAATCACAGCGCCAGAGGGTGAAGGATTTGGAGGAATACGTGGGAAGTCAACAGAAGGCAAGAATAACATAAAGAAGTGAGATGGAAGGAGTTGTGTGGGTAAACAACACGGACTGAGGGAGAGAGGGAGGGAGGGAGGGAGGGAGGGAGGGAGGAAGGGAGAAAGGGTTGAGAGAGAGAGGGATGAGTAAGTAAGTGGGGAAGAGAGGGACGGGCAAACGGTTGAGGGAGAGAAGGGTGAGTAAGTGAACGAGTGAGTGAGGGAGGGAGGGAGGGAGAGAGAAAGAGTTGGGTGAGAGAGGGATGAGTAAGTGAGTAGGGGATGGAGGGATGGACAAAGTGTTGAGTGAGAGAGGGATGAGTGAATGAGAGGATTGATTGCCCTCCTGCCCTATTATGACGCAGTTTACAATGACCTTTTCCCCCACATGTACAC
The DNA here is from genome assembly GCF_000002075.1 of Aplysia californica. Taxonomy (NCBI): domain Eukaryota; kingdom Metazoa; phylum Mollusca; class Gastropoda; order Aplysiida; family Aplysiidae; genus Aplysia; species Aplysia californica. The sequence continues at coordinate 258,616 of NW_004797748.1, forward strand.
ACATACATTCTGTGAAATCCACCGGCGACCTAATAATTTTTTAAAAAATGTAGTTCTTTTTACGTCCTCATCGACACGATTAAGACCACTCAGGAGGAGAAGGGATCGACTGTACCTGTCAGTGATGGCCCAACGCTGAGAGGGTTACAACACCCTTGCAGAAGAAAGACCGAAAAACTCGGAAAAAATTCTCCCGTCTAGGGAATGGAATTAGCCTATTAGGGTATGCTGCGTGCGACGGCGAAGCACCTAACCACCAAACCACAGACGTTGGTTCTTATCAACACCGTACGTTTCATCTCGTCAGTTACGGTCATCCACAGACGCAGCAAAATTCGAAGCCCCTAGAATGAAATTAAGATCTTGTGGTGAGAAAAGTTTATAATTTTTTGGCCCCAAAATCTGGAACTCCTCGCCCCAGGATCTCAGAAAAATAACAAATTATCTTAATACGTTTCAGATAATTTAGCGATTGCTCAAGTTATGGTGCGTTTGTAAGTGCTGATTTGTTTTGTTTTTACCCCAGTCATTATGTGCATAAATAATATGTAATTAATAACTAATATATGGTTGTGAAAGGCCTTTTGTATGTGGTTGAACTGGTTTTCTTGTTACTGTGAAATATTTTATCTTGTGTGAATTGCTCAGTGATCATGTGATTGATGTTAAGTGCTCAAAATTGTTAATAGGATAGAGCGCTATAATAATGCAATCTATTATTATTATTTGTATTATTATTATTATTATCATTATCATTATCATTATTATTATCATTATTATTATTATTATTATTATTATTATTATTATTATCAGTTCGAGATAATTTAGATAATTTACGAGGCGGGCTTTGACTCTGACATCCCAGTAGAAAGACTGTGATACTCAAAAAACATTCTTCCCTCAGAGGAATCAAACCCAGACCTCCTGCATGCGACGGCGCAGTGCCTAACTGCTACACCACAGACGCCGGACCGGAGGTAATTGCGAAGCAGACTCTCGTGGCGTATCTTATATTTTAAAAATAGTAACAGTAAGTGGAAAACGTACTTTCCAGAGAATAACCTACTTAGACAAACCTATTATACCCGTGAGGGGAAATTAAGGAGGATAATGTACTTTTTTTAGCATTGGTTTACAGAGATCAGTGGAAAACCATCATCTTCTTTTCCGACAAATAAATGTTCTGGCAATGCCAGTTGCATGCTGGTCAAATTTCAGAAACACACTTCACAGAGACGATGTTATTTTGTTCTGCTTTGTTTTGTTTTTTCCGGCTCACAATGCCCAAGGCAATACAGAAACTCACCAAAAGAACTAGAGTACATCTACGCTATGCCTCCCTCCCTCTTGAATGTTTTAGTTTCAGTGAGAGTTTTATGGTACAATAAGGATAAGCGCCAAACATCAGAGGTTTTGTAAGAGAATAACAAACACAAAACGGAGGAGAGATGAGGACGATAGATGCTTGATAGAAAAGAAGAAGTAATGAACACCAGAGTAGCCATCAACCACCCGCTTTGTATATTTAGCAGAATAATGATGATAAGAAAACTGAAAGCACCTTAGAAACTGAAAGAGCTGCTGAGATCGACTGACAACTATAGAAAGCTGCATCTTCCCTCGACGCTCAACAGCAACTGAAGATGAAACAGTAAAGTAAGTACAAATCTTTCTGCCCACTGGCTCATGATGAATCAAAGACCCATTGCAGATAAACTTGATCTATAGGGGATTCATGTTTAGAGCAGAGATGCCACCTCTTGATATCGTATCATGTGTACCAAGTGTAGATGGCAAAATGACTGTGATCATTGACAAACATAACTTTTTTCAATTCTCAAGTCTCGTAATTTCCTTGCAGTATGCATTATGAATGCAGTCTTATACATATCCCAGCTTTCTGGAGTTGTATGGTATACTCCCATTTCTTATTCTGTCCTTTAATCACAGGGAAAAAACAAACATGCGATTACTTCCTTGCACTGATTAGTAGGGTCTGTCCCAGGTACCATTTTGGTACCATGAACTTTCAAATCCTATTTTGTCTTTTTTACACGCATGGAAATGAGACCTTACACGTGTTATCCATTTAGCACGTTGCACTAAATAAGTCTTAGCTGGTCTTTCGTACGTGACAAAGTATAATAAGACATAACATCAAGTATGCATTTGGTACATTACACTCCTCCCAAGTCCTGATAGTATGTGATTTACACTTCACATCCTTGTTTTGATGTTACACTAGTTTCAATCCTGACCATGTTCTGAAACAAATCCCACGTCCCGTCACACTAGTCCTCTTTTGTCATGACATTTTCAGTCCTAAATAATGATGTTCACTTATGAAAGGACGGAGTTTTAATTTATTTCAAAGTTTGACAGACAAGCCCCTAAAGAAGTTGTTGGTCTATGATATGTTTGCATCAGACCTGACAAAAATCTTCATTTGACTAAAGTTCCCAGATTGTCCGAAAATGTTCAAGGTGCCAACTTGGTATACGATACAAAAATAGTGTGTATGTGTGTTTGAGAGGGGAAGAGAGAGAGGGAAAGAGTGAGAGTAAGAGTGAGTGAGAGCGGGAGAATGAGAGTGAGTGAGAGTGAGAGTGTGGGTGTGTGTGTGTGTGTGTGTGTGTGTGAGAGAGAGAGAGAGA
>NW_004797748.1:261369-264423 GCF_000002075.1 Aplysia californica
GAAAGAGAGAGAGAGAGAGAGAAGGAGGAAGAGACAGAGAGAGAGAGAGAGAGAGAGAGAGAGAGAAAGAAAGAGAGAGATAGATAGAGAGTTTCATGTTTCTTATTCTCTCCTGGTAATGGACAACGTCTCCAGTCATACAGTGGACATTAATAATGATAATATTATACTTTTACGTATTTTGAAATATAGAAATATACAATAATGACGGAAATGTAATAATAGAACCAGTGTAAAGCCGGAAAAACTGAAAATTGAAATATGGTGCCTGATTTCAACTTCTCATTTTTTGTCTCTAACTAAACACGATTCAGTCTCGGCACAATGATAATTTGTTTTCTTGGATTCATAGAACCTTAGGTATAAAGAATCTCAAAATGTTGCTTTCTGTTATATATAAGGTGTTAATTTTTTCTTTTCTTTTGTACCTTGGAGGTGTCTCTTATAATGAACATTGTTTAGATGCTTTTGACTGGAAATGGTAGGATTTCGTGATGGCCGATCTGGTAATGCTATATATTATAAGCCCTTTGAGTCCGGTCATTAACGCCTGGAGTAAGAGATCCGTCGCAGTATGAGAGTAAGTCGCAGTTATTGTTTGCGTCTGCTATGGGTGTATCGTGTGACGAAGTGATATTTTCTTCGGCTTTGTGCATGGGGAAAAATACGGTTATATAGTTCTCATATTTAGCATTTTCACAGCAACATGAGCCATTCTGATTTTACTTATGTATACTATTCTACGAGGGTGCGGTAGCGGAGCAGTTAGTGCGCTCGTCTCTGAAGCAGAAAGTCCGGGCTCAAGCCTCGGTTCGGACACGGATTTTTTCGCCCCCTCCTGCCCACCCAGCAGTAATGACTACCTGATTTCGAGTTGGGGAAGTAAAGGCGGCGCTGAAAAGAACTGGTCACCCTACCACAATATGCCGAAGGCCCAGGAAGTTGTCTCACTAACAAGGCGATCCCCAATGTCCGGATCGGATGTGGGAACAACTTTTTATACTATACTACGTATAAAAAAAGACAAGTTCCACCCTATGTGTTCAATCTGTAGAGAAAATAATGATTCTCAAGACCACAAAATTGAAATATGAATTATTTGACAAATAAATTAGGGTAAAAGGAATATTGTTCAGTAAAAACGTCCCTTTTATGACTGAAAGTTGACAACAGGGGTAAAATTCAAAAGTCACACAACCAAACGCCGTGTGATCTCCACGTGCAGAATTTAGCACACATGGGTGCATCTCCTGCACATAGAGTACACGAGTCTTTCTGCAAAATGTTCTTTCAGGCATTAGTGGCGGCTTCCTGCAGCTGTAAAACGGTTCTGGGACCAGGATTAACGTCACGAGCAACAAAGTCAATGTTTTCCCACAGATGCTCAATTGGGTTAAAATTTGGGCTAATGGCAGGCTGTAAATCCATTATTAGGACGGTATTCTGGATTTTATTTTTCTAAACTGTACGCCCTGGGGTGATTTTGTACCCCCGGGTTTATATTCTTCACATTTTAGAATGCTTCTAGTTCGAAGATCTCTTTGAAACTTTCAGTATTTTTCCAAAAATCGTTTTGACAGTCTTATATGCAAAGCGTACGGATCGTATCAACGAGTAAATTTCCTCTTTGCCACAGAGTTCCCCACGTCGTATGGATACGATAGTAAAACACGACGTACGGAAAGGGTTAATTCCGAGAGGAGTGCGCGATGTGCGGGTGCATTGTCCAGTTGGAATGTCATAGGCTGATTGTGTTGAATGCGAACTAGCAGATAGTGCTCATGAGGTCTCCTGTACACTTTTATAGTCCCACCAAGTCGTGTCAGCTATTTATGATCGTTGGCAGTGAACACGTTCTGCACAATTTAAGTTCTTGTTCTTTTGCCTTGACACATCGACTAACGTTCCATTATTATTATTATTATTGTTAACACTGATAATCACTTATATATTTTTGTTGCTGTCCTCATCTTTAGCTTCGTCCATTTCTGCCACACGCACTCTCAACAAGAGCATGTATGAAGGGACAAGTTGTAGGGTTGTACATGATGGCCAGCTCACTGATAGCTTTGACATCAAGACCGGTGTGAGACAGTCACCCTTCCTATTCATATTGGCTGATGAAGGAAGCCACCAGAGGACATAGGAATGGTATACAGTGGACCCCCATGGAAACGGTTGGACGGTCTAGATTTTGCGGACGGCTTGGTGCTTCTGTTGCACACCCAGGAACAGATGCAAGCAAAGACTTCTGTTTTAAACAGCCTATCAAAGTCTGTTGCATTGAAGATCCGCCCCGGAAAGTCAAAGGTCCTATGGACAGATGCACAACGAAAGGAGCAGGTCACAATAGAAGGAAAAGCATTAGAAGACGTTGAATCCTTCTGCTATCTTGGGAGTATAATTGACAGAGAGGGAAGGACAGGTGATGAAATAAAGTTCCGCATTAGAAAAGCACATGCTGCTTTCATTTCTTTGAATGGGATTTGGAAGACCAGGGGTATCTCACTTTGAACAAAGCTGAGGATTTTCAATTCAAATGTGAAGTCAGTCCTGTTGTATGGATTTGAGACATGAAATGCCTCTCAGACTTGCATAAAGAGGATCAAGGTTTTCTTGAACAAGTCAAGTGTCTAAGAAAGTTACTGAGGGTCAGATGGACAGCCAGGGTCACCAACGAGGAAGTGTTAAGGAAAACAAGACAGATCCCAGTCAGAGATGAGGTAGGAAGAATGCGGTGGCGATGGATTATACATACTCTCAGGACGTTAGGCAGCTGCATAACAAAGAAAGTGTTGGATTGGAATCCACAAGGTAAAATATCAAGAGGAAGACCTCATGGAACCTGGACAAGAATTTAAGAAATTGATGTGCAAATAAGTGGGAAGACATGGAATAACATCAAGAGGCTAGCCCAGGATACAGAAAGATAGTGTCTGTTCGTGGAATATTCTCTGGTTCAGGGTGAGAAGGGTATATTTTACGTGTGGATGTGCGTGTTTGTGTGTGAGAGAGAGAGAGAGAGAGAGAGAGAGAGGGAGAGGGAGAGGGAGA
>NW_004797748.1:264523-267188 GCF_000002075.1 Aplysia californica
GAGAGAGAGAGAGAGAGAGAGAGAGACAGAGATCGAGACAGAGATCGAGACACAGACAGAATACATGTCGGTCCCGTTCACCCAACTCCTTGGGCTCAATGAAATCATGTAGGGATCTGGGGCTCAGTTCTTCCAACAAGGGTAAGAGCCCTTGATGTAAAACATGTAGAGATGTCATAAACGACTATATGTGAGGCATCATGGTGAAACCAGGCGCTTGTCAAAATAATGAAAACGAAGAAACTGGCATTTTTTCATCAGTTTGGCAATTTTCATAAAATGTTTGTTTTTTGGCTCAACGCCTTTTATGTCCATCTAAACACACATTTCTATGTGAATTTTACTGAAAAACTTTGACTAAAGGCTTAAAATAAGAATTTTTCAGTTTTCAAGGGCTGTCAACCTATTGAAGTTACCAAACTTTGGTAGCCATTTTCTCGCTTATTTTACCCCCTGAAACCAGGCAACCCCCCACCTCTTTCAATCTGGCAATCTATTAAAGATAGATGGGTCATTCTTTTATCGAAAACTAGACAAACGAACAAGCTCTAAGACAATATTAATAACTCCATCCGTCCAAAAATTGACGAGCGCCTGATTCCACCGCGTCGTTACACATATAATGGAGACAATAAATTGATCCCACCCTCCATTTACTGCAAGCAACATTCTCTGCCATGCGTTTCCCTTATTAGCCTCTAACACCACATTACAGACATAAAATGCGAACCAGTAGAAAAGCACTGATAGTATTCTTTTCGTTTGTTGCTTTTTGTGCCTTTCCCCCCCCAAAAATATAAAAAAAATAATGAAGGAAAAAAAGAAAACGTGTCTACTGGTATCAATAACAGTGAAGTTACACAAACAACTAAATATGTAGAGGCCCATCTCCGAGAGACTTGAGATATCTGCAGTTCATGGAGGCTTTGCTGTGAATCTTGCTTGAGTTTGTTTTTTATTTAATTTTTTGTTGTTGTCGTTGTTAATTTTTAGAATAATATAAAAAAAAGCTTGCTGCATGTGTGTGTTTGGTACTTTGCTCTCGCTTGAGTGAATGTCACTTGGGCTCTTTGCCGTACTTTTCTTTTAGAGCTACATGGTATGCTGGTGTTTCAGTATATTATTATACTAAGTTCCCTTTTCTCTCGTTCAAAATACTCAGACCCTCAGAGATACGGAAATGTCCACTTAAAAATACAAAAACAACCTCCCCCCTCCACACAGGTATAAAACTTCTCTCTTCTGCGTGCGACCCATAGGCACCGATGTTTAGGTCCTGGTAAGATATTGTGTGTCACGACGTGGGGAAATCAGGCGCTCCTCAGGTTTTTGGCATATGAGGGTATTGGTATCGTCTTAAAACCTGTTCATTTACCTTCCCTTTGGAGAAAAAACCCATCCATCTATGTTGAATAAAAGTCGAAATATTTGTCATTGAAGGAGGTCGGGGGTGCCTTGTTTCAGAGGAAAAATAAGCAAGAAAATAGCCGCCAAAGTTTGGTGATATCCAAAGACTGAGAGTCGAAGGAAAATGAAAATTCACATTTGTTGTGCCTTTAATCAATGTTTTTAATTAAGTGAAATCCAAACAGAAATATATCTTCTAATGGATGTAAAAGGTGTTGACCCCCCCCCCCCCCCCCCCCAAAAAAAAAAAAAAAAAAAAAGAAAAAATTGGTCAAACTGAGGGAAAAACGCCGATATCTTCGATTTCAATATTTTTGTGAGCGCCTGATTTCACAACGATGCCTCACATGTAGTCTTTTCTTTTCTTTCATTTTTATCACGGTTATGACCTCTATCGCGCTCAGAATATTAACGAATGAGTGAGCAGACAAAATCTCGATGGAGCATTCTACGAGGAAATTGCTTTTTGGGGGATTTTTCCGGTTTTTGCTTTGTTTTGTGTTGTTTCTATTTTTGTTTTGTTTGATTTGTTTGTTTATTTATTTGTCGTTGGTTTTTTATTTAAGGGGGGCTGGGGGCGATTTTGGACGCCACCTGTGTTCTTGAGGGGTGCTACCATTGTTTATCACAGGAGTAGGCTATGGGGTACACAGCAAAGAGCTACAACTACAATTAATGTGAAAACATGACAAGATCATTCTGAAATAAATTGAAGACCCCATTCGTACATCCGCAATCGATATGTTTTACTCTGTCAGTACTAATTATAGGAATGGTGTGTCTTATTACGAGAAGCACAAAAAAGCGAGTTGTTTTCTGTGGGTTTTCAAAAAAGCAAAATGTATTCTACTTTGAAATCCCTTTGCTAGAAGATCTGAGGAAATTGCTTGCTTCCTGTCCTCGCTAAAACAATTTGATGCTAAAAGACCATTTACGCGAATGGACACGACACAAAAGATTTAGCAAAAACACAAAACAGAACAAAACAAAAACTATATAAAAAAACAACCCCAACAACAATAGATTTGGACTAATTGCTCCCGCTGCTTAATTCCCTAAGCTTAACAGATCCTGAGATGAGCTCTTAAAACCAGTGGATACTCCCGCGACTGATTACTCTACTTGATCCGATCGGTAAAAATCACCCTTCAGAATCAAATCAATACATCAACTATCACACTTTTCATTTGTTAACATAAAAATGATTTTGTTGAGAATGCCCTCCCTCCCTCTCTCTCTCTCTCTCTCTCTCTCTCTC
>NW_004797748.1:270143-271443 GCF_000002075.1 Aplysia californica
ATAATAATAATGACAATAACAATAATGATAATAATATCAATAATAACAACAACAACTGCATTTTTATGGCGCATATCCATGATCTACAGCATTGTCCGTGCTCTTTACAACAACTATTACCTTAGCAGACCCCAGAAAACTCAGAAACATTCTCAGATTCACGATACACCTTGTTGCTCTATTCCTTCTTACCACTGATTATCATGTAGCGGACAGGGCACAGCATATTACAGAATACCCTGACTATGACTATTAGTTACCTAGCCGTTTTAGCGAAGGAAACATTTAATGTATAATTAAAATATTATTGTATGAGGCTTGTTGATGAAATGAGTTACTTCTCGCAATCCACGAATGGAGACATGGGCTGAAAAATCAACACAAGGTCGTTATTCGTAGATTTTCAGCCGATACCACTTTCTGTTAATGTTACGTGTCTTTTTATCAGTTCTTTCTAATCTAACAAATTGTACAAATTAAACCTATAAGTTTGACTTTTCTTGAATCCACAGGGCTAACATCCGAAACGTGACCCACTTTGTCAGTAAGCCTCATAATTTTTTATGCTCCCTCTAAGTCACAGCAGCAGGACGATTTCCGCCCGTCGCACGACTGCGAGTTCGCAAAAGAGGCAGTTTTCGCCCGTTCGCCCTTCTTAACCGTTAAGTGACGTCATACTTCGCTGCCATGCGACGGGTGGATATTGTTCCTAGGGTGCGCGTGGCTTAAAAGGAGTGTACCATAAGAAAGAGTACTTCCATCCCGAAAAGTAATCATTCCAACATAATTTCGGGGACATTAGGTAGATCTGGTGTAAGATTACCACGTCATCGCCTTAATTCATCGTTGTCGTATGTTAAAATATGAGAATTTCAGGAGCAGCAATAAACACTGTTTTATTTCTGTCAGAGCATTATATTATTGCCAAATGTTTAATTAATTCGTCTAAATCTATTACAATTTTATTAAACAGGAATGAAACTGAGACCAGTCGATGTGTTTAATCAAACTCTACAACATACTTGGTTTTCTCTACTTTCTTTTTTTTCTTTTTTCTTTCTTTTTTCTTTTTTTCTTTCCTGGAAATTTTGACATAATATTACAATGTTGAATTACGTCGTATTCTCTCGTCTTTGCACTCTCCACGATATAAGTTCTACAGCACTTTAGACATGTTATTGGATTCTTCATTATGTCACTGATATCGATTAATTGACACCAACATAGATAAAATCCTGCTCGAGCAGCCTTTTCCCCCCAGCTGAAAATTTATGTCATCGTTGTAATAAATGACCCCCCC
>NW_004797748.1:272919-274156 GCF_000002075.1 Aplysia californica
AAGCTGCTTGTTCGTACAAATAACTTCATTTGCCCAAGTATTGACGATCGCGTGACTCCACAGCGTCTTGAGACAAACTTTTACGAACTCATAATTTTTCTTAATTCTTTCAACGCAATTCACAATTCAGATCGTTTCGGAGGCGAGTTGCGTCGACCCTACCGGACAGGGTCAGCTCGGGCTGAATGGGATACGGTGTCCCAGCGGAGACAGACTCGATTTGAGAAAAAAACAAATAAATAACTTCCCCGGCTGGGATTCAAAATAATAATTTACAAAAGTCTTACGTGCGCGATGGAGAAATAGTTAACCTTTATATTTATCACAGACGCCGGTCAAGTTGGAAAGATTTGCTAATAATGTTGTGACCAAGGGGGCAAAAGCAATTAATTGGTTTACTGACATCGGATCCGACAATATGTAAGAATTATCATTTTTTAAGAATATATCGTTACCCTAGAATTACAAAGTTCTATCTGCTCAGTACCTTGTTTTGAGAAACTTGACTTCAAGAACTTTCGAGCATCGCATCATGTCAAGCTTTATGGAATGCAGTTCTTAGAATATCTTGATAACGAATCCGAATAAGTTTACGTGTTTGCTAGAGCAGATAGAACATTAATTTTGGTTTCTGACCTCATGGTCTTAGTACCATAACTCAAAACAGCCAAGAATGTCTGACAGAACTGTTAAATTCTACCTTAGCGGTATGTGTTTTTTGCCCCCACAGTACCGACACGATTACGATCATTTAATAAGAGGCAGGCTTCGACATTACATTATGTCAAGGCCACCCCTGGATGAGCATAGGGTAACAACATCCCAGAAGAAAGACCGAGATACTCGTTAAAACTTTTCCCCATAATTTGTGAATTGAACCCAGGTCTTCTAAGCGAAACAGCAAAACTGGTAAATAATCTTTAATACCAAAAACGCTGATCAAGTTGGTAATTATTGTTAGAACATTTTGACCTGGGGGAAAACCCACACAACAATAAATGGTTTACAGACATCGGATCTAACAATAGAGAAACGCCCATTAAAACCGAGAACGTCTATGTGGCTATTACAGGAAATTCTCAAGACAATCGAAAGTATGACAAGTGTGGACTTCAAACATTGACCTGCAAAAAAAGAACACTTCAAACATAGACCTGCAAAAAAAAGAACACTTCAAACATAGACCTGCAAAAAAAAGAACACTTCAAACATAGACCTGCAAAAAAAAGAACACTTC
>NW_004797748.1:276972-280833 GCF_000002075.1 Aplysia californica
AACACGACTCTCTGAGTGCTGTTCTCACTTTTTTCTCTCAATAAAACCTTATAGATTTGTCTTGTGGGTTTAGAATAATTGTTTCTATGTTCCAAAAATTCGTTGTTCTGATCATTATTAGGAAAATAGTTGATGCTGAAATGATATTTCGGCATTTTAAAGCTAGATCTATGCCTTTTTTCGGCATTGTGTTCTTCACGTTCTTGTATGCTCCCATAGGGAAAAAAAGGGAAAAAAACCCAACTTATCCCCATCTGTATTCTTAAAAAAAGAACAGGGTCAATAATAAATACAGTCAAATTCAACTTTTAAAAGGAATACAGATTAAAATCTGCTGGCCTCAATATTATGTATGTCATAGACATACATAAGGGGGAGAGGCTCTTTGTGTGTGTGTATATGTGTGTGTTCGCGCGTGTGTGTGTATGAGTGTGTGTGTGTGTGTGTGTGTATGTGTGTGTGTTTATGTGTGTGTGTTTTATGTGTGTGTGTGTGTGTGTGTATGGAAGAGGGGGGGTGGGAGACAGGAGGGTGCTGAGACTGGAGATAGAATTGATGGCTTTGAATTAAAATTTGAATCTCTGCTTTTCTGCTAGAGGCAGTTTTTAGCTACTGATCCTTTTTTCTGTCCTTCTTACGCAATGAAGCTAATGTAGTGTGAGATTGAACGGTTCTCTAAGACTGGTGCGTAGGCTGGTCTGTACGGGGGGTACATGTCATTCCTTTTTTGGGGGTACATGTCATTCCTTTTTTGGGGGGTACGTTTTTTCTTCCATAGCGCTCGCAACTGCATACGGTCATATGAGCATGCAGGACCCATTAAACATTTTAAGTTGGTAGTAAATTTTGAATTTTGCCCGGGTGGTGGCTGATACATACTCTTAACGATTTTGGACCTACAAGGGATCTTTAAAGTGCACAGCTTGCACACGGGACCTCCAATATTTTTCGACCTTTTCCGAGAAGGCTAGGTGTTGATCTTTCCTACCATAAGATCAGGGGTGTGGCTGACAGACAACAGTAAGAAGGAGCCAAGGAGTAGCAGTAGTACAGTAGAAAGAGTCAGGAGCCCAGAAAAAGGGGTAATGGAGGTGAGGGGTGGGGGCAGACAGTGGAGACGAACGTAGACATTAGAACATTGCTAAAGAGCAGGAAAGGAGGCTGTTGTTGTTGTTGTTGTGGTTATCGATCCAGCAACAGCAGGGTTCTCGCCCTTCTGTCCAATGCCATTTAGTGATAAGTGCAGGTTTGCTGCAGTTGCTGCAATGTTCCATAGAGTGTGTTGTCAATGTTAGGTCTCGGAGGGAGAAGTGTAGCTCTGATGTCATTTAGGGCTGTGCAGTGGAACAGGTGATGATCCACAGTCTCATATATGTATAGTCACACAAGGGACACATTGGGGGAAGTTCTGGATTTATTCTGTTCAAGTGGAAGTTGAGCTGTATATGTTCTGTTCGTAGGCGGAAGATCGTGGTCTGTTTCTTTCTCTGTAGGTGATAGATATTGCCATTCCGTTTTGTTGTGGTCATATTATGTTTGAAAACTGCTCTGCTTTTCTTTCCCAAGGCCCAACTGTTCATCCAATCTTGTTTGTTGTTGCTTTTAAGGATTAGTTTTGCAGTATTGTATGACGTTGAAATGTTGGGTTATTCCTGTCCAGATCCCCGTTTGGCAAGTGTGTCTACTCTGTCATTTTCAGCAATGTTTGAGTGTCCAAGGACCCACTGCATTGCCAGGTTGATGCTACAGAATGTTATCAGGGGATGGGAGCCAAACAGTATATGTGTAAAATCTTGGTTTAGACGATGGTCACTTTCTATCGCTTGTAAGACTGATAATGAGTCAGTGAACACCATAATACTCTGTGCTTTTCCAGGATTAGTGTTCAAAACTGTGCGGAGATGGTACAGTTCTGTTTCAATCCCCATACTTTCTGCAAAATAGTTGTTGCATTTCTCTCCACAGGCTGCAGAGATACCACTGGAACTTCCATCTGGGTACTGTATTAGTATTCCATATCCGGCTTTGGTTGTGCCTTTGAATGATGAGCCGTCTGTATCCAGTCATCTGAATAGCTGTCGATTGTTTGATGTGATGCAAGCATCTTACAGCGTCACCGGGTCTGAGAATTTTGTGCTATTGTCTCTGAAAAATGTTGTAATGATTGGCTTTTTTAAAGAAAGGTGGGGACGGATGTTTTGGTTCTCTCTTTTGGTTTCTTTTCTGTTTTGTGGTAGGTCGTGACGCTCCATTAGTTCTGTGTTGTGATGCATGATTGACTTTTGTTGAATTCGTTTCTTTGGTTTCCATGTTTCTACTAATTTCCTGTTTGGGTGGTTTGGGCACATTTTTTTGGTTCTTTCATGTAGCTCCAAAACTGCTTTATCTTTGTGGTTTCCCAGGGGTTCAACATTTGAAAGGATTTCACATGTGGCAGTAGGTATGAATCTCACGCCACTATTTATGAAACGAAGGGCATTTTTTGGACCTTATCAAGGGTGTTGCAAGTATTTGAACTGCACATTGTGAATAGGCTATTGGTGTATTCCAGGAAAGATCGGACATGACCAAGGTATAGAGCCCTCAGAGTTTGTTTGTCTGATCCCCATGAACTGCTTACAAGTTTCTTTATAAGTTGGAGTCTTTTTTCCGCCTTGTTCTTTATGTTCTCCACTTGGCTTTTCATGGTTAGACTTTGGTCAAGTTTGACTCGTAGGTATGTTGGTTGTTCTTCTTTGGGGACATTTTCATTTCCTATCTTCAGTTGGATATTTTCTTTGCCGAAAAAAAATGGTTAACAACGGCTTTTATTGGTACCTGGAGAACACTAACAGCTTGAACACACACCAAGAAGGGTTTTAAAAAAGGCAGCAACACAGAAAATCAACTTTTGAAACTTTTCAAAACATCCAGGATGGTTTTCAACAGACTAAACACTCAATCACCATCTTTGTAGATCTTCAATAAGCTTAAGATAGAGTGGAGAAAAGGCCTACTCATGAAAATACACGGAAAACTTTATAAATGGATCAAGTTCTTCCTGGCGGATTGAAACATTGAATCAAGGTAAACAAGGCCCACTTGACAAAAGAAACACTCGAGGAAGGCCTACTCCAAGGCTCCTGTCTGAGTTGCACTTTGCTCCTGATCTTCTTCAATGACGTAATGAACGTGCTGAAATCTGAAAAGACTCCCTACGCGGATGATCTTGCTCTCTGGAAGACACATCACAGCACAGTAGTAGGAGCAGGGAACTTAAATGAGGACCTCAAGAGGCTCCACAATTACTGTCAGGAAAGGAGGCGAAAGGAGAACATTCTAGAGACAAAAATTTTTTCAGTCGCTGGGGACCTATTGAATAAGAGGTGAAGACCTTATCCTCTAGGGCACGAGAACCCCTAGGTACATGTGTAAGTGTGAATTTGGTTGTGTATACTAATGGAAGAGGGGGAAAAATTAAGTATATGTTTTTCTGGTTTTACCTATTTATCATCACAGAAGACCTTTCGTTCAACAAAAAATTCGTGCTTCGGCAAGACACTGAATATTATTTTATTTAGTGGCGGGGGAGGTTTTCCTTCACGTTAAGTAGTTGGTTTTTGTTGTTGTTATGTCTTTGTTTTTTAGGGGTTTAAAATAAAATATATGTTTTGTTTTGTATTGTTTTCTTTTCTGTTAATAACACACTAGGTTAGTTATTCGCTGATGGTTTGTTGGTACTTCGAAGATGATGATAAAGATGAAGATGATGATGATGATCATCATAAATAATCAGACATTTATGTACGCACTTTAGTTTTTATAGCCTGTGTATATGATGATGATGATGGAGATATTTCCGATATTGTCCAAACCACACCA
>NW_004797748.1:281717-287416 GCF_000002075.1 Aplysia californica
GGGCTAAGCATCTTTTATGTCTGCTGAAAAACAACTTTCTGTGTGGATTTACCTTTTTTTTTAAAAAAGGAAAAAGGTAAAACCCAAAAAAATTATAAAAAAAAGAAAAGAAAAAGAAAATCAACGTTGATCAAAGGCACAAAAAACGTAAATTTACAGTTTCCAAGGACACTCGAGCTTTGAAAGTGACCAAACTCATTTCTTCGCTAATTTTACCTAAAAAAAACAAGTGACCCCTATCTCCTTCAATCGTAAATATCTCAACTTGCGCCCAACGTAGATGGATTTTTTTTTTCATCAAAAGCAAAACCAATGAAGAAGCTATACGATTATACCAAAAATTCCATATGTCCAAAAATTGGCTAGCGCCTGGGAAGCCGATGTTTCTGAGTTGTGGTCTAGGGTCTGCTTGGCTATTGTAATAACAGTTGTAAAGCGCACAGAGCATGGGTAGAGCATGAATATGCGCTATATAAAATTAATGCAATTATATAACTATTATCATTATTACACCTCCAGTTGTTTTTTTCGCTGCACTGGCTTCAAGTAGGTGGTTGGAGGGAGCATTGGTGTGGTTTGCTTCTTCTTTCCTGTCAATCATCTGTCGTCCTGATCGCTCGTCCTTTTTTATTTGTATGTTACTATCTAGTAGTGTCTGTAGTCTTCTGCACTTATAAGTCATAATTATCGTGTTGCAATGTCCCGTTAAACACTTACTAAAAACTACACAAAATCTGTCTTACTTTAACCATTCCGTTTTCTAAAGAGAGATGCTCCAAGATAGGTTTTATCAAAGCTCTTTCACACGCTTACAACTACTTTTATTCCAAATGTAGTGACAATGTCTCTCCTTTGAGCATATAGAAAATCAAGAACAGACAGGAGTGAAATTGTACCTAGTGCAGTCTATTTCCTCTAAGGCTACCACCCAAGCAAAGTAGCATGCATTCTGCTTTTAAGATTGTTTGTCAAAAAGCAAAAAGCCATCTACACCTTCATCCGATCAAGTATAGAATGCTAGTCTGCTTACCTAAGAATTTACCAGAAGTGGGGTTTGGGGGGTGGGGGGCGGGGGGGGGGAGGGGTTGTAATTTTCGTGATTTCGAAAGATATTCGCTAATTCAAGTGCTAGATCTAATTTATCTGTCCTGGAATCACGATACTGGGCGACTCAAATCGCAAATTCAAAACATTTGCGAAAAAAACCCAACTAAAAAAACACACACACACACATCGAAATAGGTTTAACGCGAATTAAAATAACATCGGGCAAATAGAAACCATGTGGACGTTATTAAGGAAATTTGTGTTCAAAATATTATTTCCTAGACTAAATTGTCTCGTGTGTCTTATGTGAATGATGAAAGTATGCTATTACAGTAAACAATTGAAAGAAAGATTAAATTTGTCCTTTCAATATTAGAGACTGCTTTAAATTACTAATATTTCATTTGTCGTAGCCCAAAAAGAATGCGCTATCGTTTTCCCTTTGCAGTCCCACTGCTTATTCGTCAAGGTACGAATGAGATATTGCTGCTCTGCAAAATGTCAAAAGCTATTACATTATTCTTAAAACCTTTTTTATTGAAACTCAAAAAACCATTAAAGTCTTTGGGTCAAATTCTCTTCCCTCAAGTAGACGAAGTTTCTAATGATCTCAGCTGAAAAAGGACCCCACGTTCTCTTTTCTCGAAATATGCCTAAGCGGAAACGGATTAGCATATTATATTACATGTGTATTTGTCTATTGCTTAATTTATGTGTTTGCATATGTTAAAAAAAATAAGATGCTGCCCTACTTAACTCGGTTAATACATCTCTCAATCTGCCAATCATTTTGTTTATGTGTAGGTTATATCTATCTATCTATCTATCTATCTATCTATCTATCTATCTATCTATCTATCTATATGTCTATCTATTTACCTATCTGTCTGTCTGTCTACAGGGAGGAGCAAAAGTAGGTATTTAGTAAGCAGCACATCATTGTTTAAAATGTTTAATTCATTTAAGTTATTAGGACATAAATATGATAATTTATGGCACTAACATGATAAACAACAACAAAAAAGGTCAACTTATGTGTTTGTGTGTGTGTGTGTGTGTGTGTGTGTGTGTGTGTGTGTGTGTGTGTGTGTGTATGTGTGTGTGTGTGTGTTTGTATGTGTGGAATTTGTGATTGATTGTAAGCCTCGCGAGTGTCCAAGTGCCCTGCCCATCTTTCTTTTGCATTTCCCTATTACGTATATACGCCCAGATACCATTTTATAATGTTGTCCATTGTCTGGTCATTGCATAATTGCTGACCTGATGTTGGATAACAAGATACAGCGTTCTGCAAAATACAACTCGATTATTGTTGTAAACTATTATTGCTACACATTTATTTCACAAGAAGTTAAGATTGCCATCAACAATGAGAATTTCGTTACCCACCAATGCGATGCCATGAATTATGCTTGTGGGACTACTCGAAACCTCTTTTGTAGTATTTATTGCGACGTAATACAAAGCTACGTTTTCACGGTCAAAATCTCCCCCCCCATATCAAGCAGCAACGTATTGACGGTGGTACAGTTTCACCTTGTCTCCCGCTTGATGCAATTCCATTCACCCTGGGTGCCAAAAGAGGTTTTATAGATCACGGTGACATAATTTGTTCCCTGCAGGGGCCTGTCTGTTTTCCTGAGCAACTTGCTGATTTGACATTCTGTCAGGTTCATTTTTGTTACGAGGGGCGCAAAGGATGCGTTATGAACGGCCAGTTTCGGCGTTCAGGGGATTCTAAGATTGAAAGCTTTGATCCTTTTCACTTGAGGGCCTCGTGGCACAATGCACTATATATATATATAGGTATATCACTTACCAAAACACTGAAAAAAATAGAGAGGAAACAAGAAGTTATTCTCTGAAAACAAAATTGTGAACTAGACAAAATTTTATCAGAATAAATAGTAAAGGATTCAGTACATTTTGGTGTAAAATTTGAGTAAATTAATATCGTCAATTCTTATAATAAGAATAATATACTAATTATAGAGTGGACGGGGTTTTGTGCAATAGAATTTTAAATGCTCAGATGTGGCGTATAGCGCGTTCTGCAAAGGGCCCATCATTAATAGTCTCTCAGCTGGATGTTGTTCAGTTATGAATAGCGACACAAGTGAATGGAAGAGGCTAGGATAACACAGTGAGAGAAAAGGAGAATGGAAATGGATAAGGCCGTTTTTCTAGGGCAGAAGAAATGAAAACCAATATGAACCGTCTGTTGCATCGTGTATCACGGTTTTACAACAATATTTTTTGATGAAAATATTGCATAAATGGCTCCAGTGGGTGAGTGAGCAGTGATTTCAGACTCAAGCAATGTCAAGCAAGTGTCGATGACACGGGGTTTAGATGGGTGGTTACTCGGGTGTGTCCTTGAGCAAGATACGACAACCCTAGCTCAAAATACAGGGCGCAGCACAGTGGCGACCGGTAATGGCATGGTTGTAAATTGTTCTGAACCGGTGTGATATAGTGTATTTATGTGTCTATTTGAGCATGTATTTACCTATGGATGTAGGTATGTATTCATAATTATGTATGTTTTTATGCATGCATGTATGTATGTATGTATGTTTGCCATTGTAAACCAAATTGCCTCTCTGGGATCAATAAAAGTGTAATTTATTTATTATTCTTTTATTTAGCTAAATCAGCGAGCTAATGTTCTTATATTACAGACCGTGTCGACGATTGGGAATTCAAAATAACACATTTTGATCACGTAATCCATAATCTCTGTCGATGAAACTGAATCCATCGTTGATTCTCAGATGATTTTTCTTTAATATGCAAGATGGATCGAATTTTTAAACGTCGTGTGCCTTGATGGATTTGGGGGCACATTCATTGCTATGCGGGTTCAGAAAATTTAGGACCTTCCAAAATAAACATGTTAAATCCTGTGCTTGGGGAGGGATTTATTTATCAGAAAAATATTATGTTTATAGATTCAGATATTGCTCGTGGGTGGTTGGCGGGTGCTCTGGTGTGGTTTGCTCCTTCTTTCCTATCAAACATCTGTCGTTTTTATCTCCCCTCCTCCTTTTTTGTGTTTGTTACACTCTTGTAACACCTCTAATCTTCGGCACTTATATGACCTTATTGTGTTGCAAATGCCGTAAAACACTTACTAAAACTTTAAAAAACTAAAGATATTGCTCAATGTGCTGAATGTGATCAAGACAATTACTACTGTTTTAAAAAAAGGAACGTTGTAATTCTAGAGTTGTCCAAAACATTTTTTTCTAATTTTCTTAAAATAAAAGAAAGCCTTACTCTGTTGTTGTTGTTGTTTTTTTGCTCCCTGTCTGTGTTTTAGTTTATGTTTTTATTTTTTATTTTTTATTTAAACACATTTTTTTTTCAAAAGAAAGACCCAAACTGCCGTTTCCCAATCGTTTAATTTGAAATGCTTCACTTTTTGAGCAAGACATATATTTTTAGAGCAAGAAAATGAATCAGTATATTATTATGTTGTATATTTACTTTTCTTTCACCTTAACACATCTGTTCCATGAAACCAATACAATAAGCTTGGGGTAGATGTGATTCTTTATCTAAAAAATTGAAAGGTTTTATTGCTCCAGTAGTACTCTCGTACCCTTTCAAACGGTGTGATGTCTTTCTTTTAAAAGCTTCAATATCTGCTGACAGGTAGACTGGAATAACTAACACAAAAAGGATGAGAGCTGCATAGAAATTCTGAAATTTAAAAAATCCCAATTTCAGGTCAATACTTAGTTTTTACTATCTCCTACAAGAGGTGGAGCACTATAATATTCTCCAGCGAATGGGTTAACAAGGAATAAATATCATTCGACAGAGTTTTTAGGCTTTTAAAAATGTTTAGTTTGTAATTTTCTCTATTTGGAGGCGGTGTGTGGAGACGGGGGATTGTCCAGGCTTTTTAAATGTTTGTTTTGTATCTTTTATCAAGCGGGGGCGGTGTGGGGACAAAGAAAAAAAACTGGGTTAGGGTTGGCATGGGAGCATTATTTTATGAAGAGGAGGGGGAAATGTTCCTTAACGTTACTTAAAAAATCACAGTAATCTTATTGTTTCTTTTCTCCCAAAATTGCAGATTATTATTAATTGCGTTTTACCGTCAATTTTAGAGTATTGTATTCATGAGCTAATTTTTACGCATCCGTGTAGGAATTTATTTACAGGCATTTCTGGCTTTCATTTGTAAATAGAATTAGTGTATGGAGTCGCGAAGGTTAAAAGAAGCGATGCTATTATAAGGATATGGGAAATTGGAGAATCATGACTTTATTAGCATTGGGTTCAGAATAATAATCTTTGTGATATGCAAGGAAAATACGGCCTTGCTAATCGAAAAAATTATGGGATTTGTGGAATGGAAATTATATCGGAAAATGAAAAAAAAAACAAAAAACAAAAGAAAACCCCAAAAATATTATGTGTATGCATTGCATATCATAGGTATTTATTGTCTTAGAAATGAATAATGATATTACTTTGTCATCTTTGTTGCAGGAAGAACCCCACTGTAATGCTGTTAGAAGAATGTGTCAAGGGCGTCATTATTCTGGGTTTGATATAATGGCCAAGGAGAAATTAATATGCCAAGTAACCATTATCTTTTTTATTTCGCTCTCTCTCTCTCTCTCTCTCTCTCTCTCTCT
>NW_004797748.1:288024-293064 GCF_000002075.1 Aplysia californica
AGAGAGAGAGAGAGAGAGAGAGGGGGGGGAGAGAGAGAAAGAGGGAGAGAGACAGACAGAGAGAGACAGAGAGAGACAGAGTAAGTACTGCGCCAGCATCTGTGGTGTAGCTGTTTTGCGCTCTGCCGTCGCACGCAGAGGACCCGAGTTCTATTCCAGAGTGGTGTGACTTTTTACCGACTATCTTGGTCTTTCTGCTGGGAAGTTGTACCCCTTTCAGCCAGGTTAACCTTGATATGCAAGGTTAAATGCCGGCTCCTAAACGATCCAAACTGTGTCAATGAGATAGTAAAAAAAACCAACACAAACATTTACTTTTTGAAAATGTTTTAAAGAGCTACTGCAGGAAGTGCAGAGCCATTTTCTTCTTAAAGTGCCCAGCATTATTGACTCAATAAAAAATAATCCCTTTCTGAAAACTGAGAGTGGACAACAAAGAAAGAATGTGCTGAGAACTCTTTCAGTCAAAGAAAGGCACGTTGACACTGGCTCACCAATATTGTAGAACCTCCATCTTCTTTGAACGGGATTTTTAAAAGGAAGTTCTTAATCTACTTGCCACAATCTCGTCAGACACTTGTCTGATGAAATGGGTCAAGACAAGAATTGGGAAATTTGAAAAGGAAACGTTTTTAACACATGGCATGTTCTATCAAGAAGAAAGGCTTAAGCCTGGAAATGGCATTATGTTTGAAGTACCCATTTGGATGATTACTCTAAATGCTCTGACGACAAGTGGGAATGATGGAATATTGTGTCTTTTTCTTTATACAAAGTGCAATTCGCAATTTCTCCCCATTGAAACTGTGAACTATTGATTTCTTTGCGTAGAATATTACGTTGTACTTTAAGAACATTAGGAATAACATTAATTGGTAGACGATTTAATACCAAAAAATGAAATAGGCCATTTTAACATTCTTTAGAAAGATTTAGCTATAAATTTTGCTAAAATCTAATAACACAATTGCTTCCAGCCGTGGGAATGGTTTGAAACAAATTTAATTCAGTTAAATTACTTTTCCAAAATCTAGCACGTTGTTGTCCATTTAATCCACATTCTTCTTCTTTGACCGGCGAGATCAGATCTAGACTCGAACCATGATTTCTGTAAGCGAAGGAAGCAGCAAAATTGCAGCACTTTAAAAAGGGCGTTATCAATGTCACCCTAAGATTTTTCTCAACAACAGTAACAATAATTATGACCACCAAATGTAATAATAACGAAACATAACAGCAAAACAAAAACAACAAAAACAGCAAAAAGAAGAAGAAGAAGAAGAAGAAGAAGAAGAAGAAGAAGAAGAAGAAGAAGAACAACAACAACAACAACAACAACAACAACAACAACAACAACAACAACAACAGCAAAATTAGCAACAGCAGAAGCGGCAGTATCAGTACCAACGCCAACAATAATGCCATGGCAACCACCTACCACCACATCGATATTATCATACCTTCTCGCCCCTAGCTTCATTTACGGTGAGAATGTCCAGCCCAGCCATTCACAAGAATTTCCGCCATGGAATGATCATCCTTCGGGACAACTCCGTCTTCCAGGAAATTAACCCCCTCTACAATAGGCGTCGGGGGTCAGCACAGGGAGTTTTGCGGGTGGGGTAGGGGGGGGGGAGGATGGTCAGGATGATATATGCTGTCCTAACAGGACAGGGCATGCGCTTTGCTTATCTCCCCGGAGTCGTAAATTTGCTCACAGATCGGCCGGAGTTCCTTTCTTTCGTGTCCGGCGTAATAATACACGACGTTACCGGGACTACTTCCACAGACATCGCTACCTCAGAATTACAACGTTCTATTTGCACAGCACCTAGTTTTGAGAAGTTTGAAGTCAAAGATTTTGAGTTTTAAATCATGTCAAGCTTTTTCGGATGTGATTCTTTGAATATCTTGATAGAAACTCCGAAAAGTTCTACTATTTTGATAGAGCTGATAGAACATTTGGTTTCTGGCCTCATGGTCTTAGTAAATGTCAGATAGAACTTTGCAATTCTGAGGTAGCGATATGTCTGCAGGCTTGCTGGTTTCTTCTGTCTGCGGCCATTCGCTCTGGTTGAAGTCATATTTTGCGAGAATATGTATCTATGTATCTATGTATCTATGTATGTATCTATGTATCTATCTATCTATCTATCTATCTATCTATCTATCTATCCATCTATCTGATTGCTCGTCTGTCAGTCAGTCTATCTGATTTTATATTTATCTATATTATTATGTCTGTCGATCCATCATTCCGTGTATTATCTGTATATGTAGATGTCTGTACATTTAGCTGTATATCAATCTGTCTGTCTGTCTGTCTGTCTGTCTGTCTGTCTGTCTGTCTGTCTGTCTGTCTGTCTGTCTGTCTAGCTATCCATCCGTCTATGCGCATTTTAACTTTATCCATTGAGCACGCCAATAGCTCGGTTGGTATATTAGACTACAGTGCGGATAGTCTTAGTTCAAATCCCAGATGGGGTGTTCTTGGATTTTGTTGTTGTTTTTGTGTTATTTTGGAGACTATCTATCTATCTCGCACAAATTATACTATTATCATAGTCTGCTTCCCTATGAATCATAACCCGATTCATAGTATGGTTTGTTTAAGGTCGGTACTATTCTCTGAACGTGTAAGGACTTCGATAGGAATATTCCAGGAGATACTAAACAAACTGTGATTCATTTCTCATACCTGGTTTGTTAAATGGATTTTTTGCATTTTGTTTATTTTTGTTTGTTTGTTTGCTAGTTCATAAATTGTTTCTTTTTGTTTGTTTGTTTGCTAGTTCATAAATTGTTTCTTTTTGTTTGTTTGTTTGCTAGTTCATAAATTGTTTCTTTTCGTTTGTTTGTTTGATTGATTTAGATTTTTTTTTGGTTTGTTTGTTTTGTTTTGTTTGTTTTGTTTTTTTAAATGTAGCGTTTGGTTTACGTCGCAAGATTACAACACTAATACTTTTGTTTAAAAGATTCTGGATCGACAAGTACATAACTCAGAGAATACTTTTTTGATGTAAACTTGGCCCAAAAAAGTGAAGTAAACTGCCTGACGTTGTTTTTTTTATTATGCCTTCTGTCCAACATTCTTTAGCCAGCCTCATGTTTTCTTATCAATATGTGCTGGAAGGAAACTTCATGTTTGCTCTATGAATGCACACATAGCGGAATGTGCACCCGTCGACACAACTAAGTCCATTTAGGAGGCGGGCTGCCTCGATTCTGCCTGTCATCGTCAACTCGGGCTGAGAGGGGATACAACGTCCCAGCAGAAAGGCAGAAAGACAAATATACACGTACTTGGTAACAATTCTTCCCAGTCGGCGATCGAACTCAAGTCATCTGCATCCGAGGGCCAGACACCTCACTGCTACACCAAAGAAGCCGGTGCTAATTGTGGGATGCTGGAAAAAAATATTCAACTGTGTATTTCATAATATGGTTAAACGCAACTGCAGGGGTTCTGAAGACATTTAAGAGTCGAGACTTCTGAATTTAACATCAATCTCTGATATTAAAGAGTCAAAAGGATGTAAAATACCATAAAGGACATAAAAAATAATTATCATTTTGAAATGCTGTCACTTCACAACCAACAGTTAGACAGCAAATGATCAGAAGGATAATGACTATACATTCCTGGTCCACAATAAATATATATAATTTATACTAAGAAAAAACTCAAAAACAAAAGAAAACTCCAGTGGCGAAGTGAGTAGTGAGTTCAGACTCAAAAGTTATGTCAAGCAAGTGTCGGTGACCTGGGTTTAGGTGGGTGGTCACTGAGTTATGTCCTTGAGAAAGAAACAGCAATCCTGGTTAAGGAAAAAAACAAAACAATAAAAAGAGAGCGCCGCACAGTGGCGACCAGCAATGGCATGTTTGTGAAATTGTTCGGAATTAGTGTTATATTGTGTATTCATATGTGTAGTTATGTATATGGTTATGAATGTATTTATATAATATGTTTGTATTTATGTATGTATGTATTTATAATCATGTATTCATATGTATGTTTGCTATTGTAACCCAAGTTTTACCCTTGGGAATCAATAAAATGTAATTACATTTTTCTTACCTTAAGAATCTCTTGTTCGTGTTACCGTGAAAGGACGTCTTTAATTATTCCATTTTCTGCAAAGAATTATTTAAAATGATGATAAAAAGAAAAAAAAAAGCTAGAGAAAGTGTATTTAAAAACAAACTGCATTCTCTCTTAACAAATAGCCAATATTATGTTATTTTAGAGACTTGAAATTGTCATAGTCGAGCCGAGACCTTAATACTTTCAGTCAGAAGAAAAGCAAAACGACAATTTGCAATGGGCAATAAAGCGGATTCATTATAAACAACCCAGCTTATAAACCCCTACTCTCTACTTCAATTCCAAAAATAGAAGAAACGTGAGCTGATGATCGTGAGCAACAAGCATTCATCATATCTAATTTTAGCATGAATGGGAGTTTAAAAGATGGTTGGCTAATATTGTCTCGTCCCTTGATTTGTAAACATACCGACTGTGAACTTAGACATACACTTTCGTCACCAATCGGTTTCCCTAAGTTTCTTTTTAATCCACGTAAGACCAGTCGTTTCTTTCTACGAGACGAAAATAGTTTCAGTTTTAAGCTGAACAATATTTAAGATCATGAAAAATAATGCCGTTGATGGAACTGAATCAGAAAAGATTGGCAACCCAGGGTATCACGATGAACGTCTTCAAATAAGCAGCTTGTTTACCTTTTTGAGATTAAGTAACCCTTTAAAAAATGTCATCCAGCAAATTAGCGTCCATCCTCCCCCCTCCATCCCAAACTTTCTCTAATCGTCGGCAATTGTTCGTTTGCTGACAACAGATTTTAATGTTGCTTATACATAATACCAATACATGTAATACAATGCTCCTGAAAGAACCAATCTTTGTTCAGCTTCTTTGAGTCAAAACCCGTACTGAAAGGTCTGTAGTGTGGGTTGATTATGGTAATACGACTTGGAAAATGTATGTGTGTGTTTGTGTGTGTGTGTGTGTGTGTGTGT
>NW_004797748.1:293178-294442 GCF_000002075.1 Aplysia californica
GGGGGGTTGCGGGGCTGGATTAACGATCGGGTCCAAGTGACCCGGTCCTGTGCCATCCACCGAGTGTGGGCCTCCCAAGTAGCATTGAGTCAGGAAAACAGCATGGACTGGACTTCTATGGCATCATTAGAGTGAGCGTTTTGTCACCGAAGAGAATGCTCGTATACTTACAAAATGGAATGCTTTTTGGCTACACCCTCCTTCTTCTGCTGATACTGGAAGATGATTGTCTTCGTCAGTTCTGACGTCTTGTTCACATAATATCTTTGTAGATGTATCTGCTCCTGATCAGTATTTTATGACGGTGTGACATCATCCGTGAGAAGACCTGTATGATTCGTGTATTATTTGATTAGTGTGGCTGTCTTCCGTGGGAATATTATGCTATATCTTCATGGTAAGGTGAACGCCTGCCCGCTAGACTGACACATGATCTCAAGACATGCTTTGTGATCTGAGCTGCGAGGCCAGGCTTCCCGGATCGAACCAATCCCTTGCTGGGCTTATGGGATGTTGGAAAGTTCTGTCACACCCCCTCACTATCATATATCGTTAGTGAAGATATAAGTCGTCGGCCTCTGACTGTCTTTACGGTGTGTAAAATGTACGTGGTTCAGGTGTTTGTCACCTTGACGACTAGGGTCAAGGAATCTTTACGCTGCGTATCCTCTTGACGACACTGCGAGCAATAAAACTACTGATGTGATACAATCATTGCTGATGGTCTTGTGGGTGATGTCAGAGCTCTTACGAAGGGTGTTAATATTATCATTAATTTTTGTCTTTAATGAGCAATTTGTAGGCTAGAATATTATAAATCATTCATTGTACAGATGATGTGTGTGTACCCAAAGTCGGTGTTTAATGTAGGACACAAATAAAGGAACTTCATTACTGGATCAAAATTTGATAATTTAAACAAACGCAATTGTTTAACCCCTTGAGTGTCTTACTAAGTTACGTGCGAATTAGCAAATTTATAAATGAGCTAGAATTTTCTTTTCACGCGGACACACGAAAGTGAACAAGTGAAAATGTGTTTACTCGTACTAAGTACTTACACAATATGAAAACTTTTTCTCTTTTTCACGCCAAGCACGACGCAAAAAGCACAAACGTTATTTCTACAGAGATCTACACAATATAACCGTATTAGTGTTTCCACTATACTGATAGTACTGGTGCGCCTCTAAAAGCGAACCGACTGGCCTTCTAATCTTCTCCAGTATTGCTGGCACCCTCCCCCCTCCTTCCACACACACAC
>NW_004797748.1:296499-297522 GCF_000002075.1 Aplysia californica
AGAGAGAGAGAGAGAGAGAGAGAGAGAGAGAATGAGAGAACTGATGCACTTTGTTCAGATTTGTTTATTGGGGGAGCCGACAACCTCCCAACCAGAAAAGAAAAATAAAGATCCCGATATCCCGATTGTGCAATAACATATTCTAGATCTTCAAAATGTGTTTCTTTCCTCATTATTACGAAATACGAAATGTTTCTTCAACTTAACTCTTTCTATTAGAATATTTTTTTGGCTTTATTACGGCCCACGACGCTGTTTTGTTAGTGATGAAGTGTTTCTGTATTGTCTATAGGCGTTGCAATCGAGGGCAAAATATCTTGATGAAAATAAGCAAAACAATACAAACAGAATTTTAAAAGAGAAGAAAAACAAAACAAACCGGAGAAAAAACAACAACAAATAAACACATGAAATTACAAAAACAGAATCAAAACAAAAACCGACATGAAACAACGTCTCCTTGAAGTGTGTTTCTTAGCTTTAATTTAAAAAATCGAAGCTTTCTTACAATATTTTCCATTTACAATTCTCGGGAGAAAAACCCACCAACACTGTTCGCGTTATAGAACTTATCCTGCAACACACAACAACAATATTTTTGTCTATTTTTTATTTTGATAGCGAAAGAGAACATTTATTTGAGAGGGCCTTAAAAAAAAAGCCAGACTCAACAGCATGGGTGGTCATAAATAAGAATAAGATGGATATAATGATATTTATCGTTAATAATGAAACTTATGTTTGCAATTTAAAATGAGTACTTTGAGGCCGTACTTCTTTTCTCTAGCCCTGTTGTTTCTGTCTTTTAAAAAAAATGAAATTATTCAATGCCCTCATCGATACAATGTTGATAATTTAGCTGGCAGGTTTCGGCGTCGTCTGTATGGGTCAACCCGGGTAGAGAGAAAAGAGATACAGCATCCAAACAGAAAGACGGAAAAGATACTCCATAAACATTCTACCCACTCGGGGATCGACTTTGAGTCTTCTGTGTACGGTAGCGAGGCGTCAAACTTCTTTACC
>NW_004797748.1:299901-301169 GCF_000002075.1 Aplysia californica
CACACACACACACAAAACACATACACACACATACACACATACACACACACACACACACACATACATACACACGTACATACACTTGTGCCCTCACACACTAATGTATATAATACACACAATACATACAATGTGTCGTTCACATGTCCTGTACATTATATCATATTATGTACTATCTGTAACACACATTGAAAAATTGGCTACCTTTCATAACTGCTCCAATCAGGTACACTAATAATATTTTGTATT
Organism: Aplysia californica; assembly: GCF_000002075.1. NCBI lineage: Eukaryota > Metazoa > Mollusca > Gastropoda > Aplysiida > Aplysiidae > Aplysia > Aplysia californica. The sequence goes on from NW_004797748.1 coordinate 300,148, forward strand.
CTCTGTGCATAAAATAATAATAATAATAATAATAATAATAATAATAATAATAATTATAATTATTATTATTATTATTATTATTATTATTATTATCGACTCCAATTTTGCAAGCCACGAATCGTACGCAAGCAAAGATTCTAGTTGAAAATACAGGTTTAAGCCACATTGTAATACATTTTTGAAAAAAAAAGGAAATTCAAAGTTTGAAACAATTCTCATAGTGAGTTTAACACATCTTTTACCTTGCATAGCACATGTCTTAGTTAGGTTATCTATGGGATCACTAATAGTTGTCCAGAAGAACGTCCGGTTTTTGGAGAATGCAACAAGGGGAAACTCCTATTAAAAACACATAGTAATGACTTATCTGGTTTTTCCCTCCGCAGTCGTATTCGTGGGATAAATCGCTAAGGAGAGTCCAGTATTTAATGAATGTAACAAGGGGAAACTCCTATTAAAAAATTAATTTATGACTGAACGACGCATCTGCCCCCCCCCCCCCAACCACCTTCCTCCCTTTTGCAGTCTTATCAGTAGGATAAATTGCTAAAATGATAGTTCAATTTTTAAATAATGCAAAGGGAAACTGAGATTAAAACCATATTATTTTTTGCAGTGGAGTCTTCAAATATATTTCTAAAATTCTCAGTTATCCCAACAACATCCTCGAAAGTAGTAACAGCATCTGCTACATCGCCATAAGCAACAGTATGGTGAACACATTCAAGCACACTGAAGTGAAACCTGGAGGCAAACAGTAATAGTCCTCATCTGTGGTTCAGAAATGTTTGAACAAATGTTGATGCTCGCCAGCTTTATTTATCGTTTAAAAAAATGTATATGATCAAAATCTGAATCCCATACTGGTCGCAGCTGACTATGAAGAAACAGAAACATTCTGCTTTGATAAATCATGTTTTGCTTAAAAAATTTCGTCTTTTAAAAGTATTATGAATTATTAGTTCCCTACCCCCTCTCCTTTCTCACTACCCACCTCTCTCTCTATGTGTCCCCTCCTCTCC
>NW_004797748.1:302754-306605 GCF_000002075.1 Aplysia californica
AAGGACACAACGTCGGGCCCCTGACGGGATTCGAACCCACGACCTTACGGTTGCGAGTCCGAGAGACTGACCACTAGGCCACCGACGCCACTAAATAGAACCTCTTCTGCGTCAAGAACTTTTGTTTCGGTCTAGTTCACCATGTTCTGTAAAAGGGCAAATGAAAAGGTTCCTGCGAACAATTTACAATACCAGGCGCCGACCTAGGTACCCCCCTCCCCTGCTTCTCTTTGTTTTGGTTTTTCAACTAGCCGCCTAGTCTTTTCCCAAGATTTTCAGAGATACGTTTCCTTCCATACCCCCCTTTTTTAGGGTTCTGTAGTGTCATTTTCTGACTAAAGATTGCTGGTAATACGGTAGTTCCTTTTATTCTATTCAGTCATTAACAAACACAGGCATAACGTATTATCTGACAAGAGATATTTGAGCTCATCTTGTTATTCGTTAAAATATAACAGTTACACCGACATAAAGTTATGTGTTAATACAGGACCCTTGAAAAGAAATTGGACGCCACTTCCTGATTGTATGTTCTGTACAGTTCATCCCCCCCCCCTCACCCCCCCCCTACCCAAACAAAACGAAAAAAAGGTAGAAGAAAAATTAATCAGTTGGTATTCCAAAAAGATCTGCCTCCAACCAGCAGGAAGAGCTAACTCTTCAGCTAATGGGAAAAACTGGGATTGGCTTTGGTATATCGTCCTTGTCGGACTTCATTACTCCCAGCGAAACAAAAAAAATGAAGACACAAAAAAAAATGCAAAAAGCGTATTTGAGTTGATCTAATAATGGCTTGAATTTAGGGATATTGGTTTTTACATCACGATGAATAATATAAGGTTCCTTTCTCGTCCAGTTTAATACCAGCCCAACGTTCACAAGACGCACTTTTTAAAGAGTACATTTTATTAAATAACGGCATATCAACAAGCTCATTTATAATTAAAAAAAAACCCAACCTTTTTGTTCCGTCCTTTGTCCTGAATTGGTGCCACATATTAATTGTAAGTTACATAAAAGCGCCATCAAGGGAGTAATTGTTACGTTTGGAAATAAACAAACAAGCAAACAATCTTCACCATCCTCCACCCTCCCCCCGCACCCCCCCCAATGGAACAAAACAATAACAACTACATCACCACCACCACCACCAACAACAGCAACAACATCGATGATGATGATGATGATGATGATGATGATGATGATGATGATGATGATGATGATGAGGAGGAGGAGGAGGAGGAGGAGGAGGATGATGATGATGCAAACACCAAATCCAAGAAAAGAAAGGAAAATTGTCAAGAATTTACTGATGATGATGATGAAGATGATGGTGATGATGACGATGATAGTGGTGGTGGTGGTGGTGGTGGTGGTGAAGATGGTGATGATGATGATAATGATGACGATGCTGATGATTATGATTCTGAGGACGATAAGCAGGAGAAGGAGGAAAAGGAGGAGGATGAGTACAGCTCGTACACAAACCTTTTGTTACTGGTATCTTATATTGGGAGCAAAGATGAGTTTATGCTGCTTTTTAAGTTGTTGATTTGTTTCTCTTCATTTCTTTGAGTATTTCAAGTATAGCTGCTATTAGCCAAACAGGATATCACATTACTCGGTACAGTCATTTGAGTCTCAACCTGTCGCGGGCACGAATAATAGCATTGGAAACGACGCCATTAGCGGTGCGTGTGTATGTATGTGTGTGTGTGTGTGTGTGTGTGTGTGTGAGAGAGAGAGACAGACAGAAAGGGTGAGTGTGTATGTGTGTGTATGTGTGTGTATGTGTATATGTGCGTGTGTGTGGGTGTATGTGTGTGTTTGTTTGTGAGGGTTTGTGTGAGAGAGAGAATGAGAGAGAGAGATAGGGAGAGGGATAGACAGAAGGGAAACAGACAGACAGACAGACAGACAGACAGACAGACAGACAGACAGACAGACAGACAGACAGACAGACAGACAGACTGACAGATTGACAGAAAGACAGTCAGAAAGGCAGACAGAGAGACAGATAGACAGACAGACGGACAGACACCCAAAGGTCCATAATATATATCTTTCCCTTTTTTTCTGTTCCTCTCTGAATGTCTGTATCCTTCTCAAGACTACGGATACTTCTGGACATAAGCCAGCTGTCTTAATGTCTTCAGATGGTCTAATCCCCCTCCTCACTTTTCGTGTCCACTTGTCAGCCCGCCTTTCTTTATTCCCTCGTTGCCACCTCATCAACATTTCGCCACATCGAAATACTTTTTTTTAGCCCATCATCATTATCTACAAGAACTGCCTAAACAGCATTCACCGCATCTCCTAGCCTGAGGGACTTCGTGTCACGTACGAAGACAATGAAATTGTCGGGACTGAGAGAAAGGGCGCGAAGCGTCGCCATAGCATTTAATTTCCCTGGAGCTTGGCCAGGAAATGCAGAGTTCAAACGGCCATTCGTGGTGTTCGACGCATGCCACGTTGGCTGGCGTGAGGGTCTTCAAGTTTTGGCGCGCGTGTAAACGGATGATGGAGGGAGCTGTCACATGACTATGACAACCACGCCTGAGAGGAGCGCGGGAAAAGAAATTGATGAGCTTTCCGGTCAGCTAGAAAGATGAAAGCATTGCTAGTGTATGATTAGGGGAATATCTCTTGCGTTTTTGGTGTAATAAGTACGTTATCTGACAAACAAGAACAGATGGTCAATGGGGAAACACTAGGATAATAATTTACGTTCTTTTTAGGGGGTGTCTGATTTTTTTAAAAATAGAGCACATGAGCGAAGAATGGAACCATGATTGCCGATGTCTGCTTCACATCTGGCACTTGATGATGAATAAGTAAGTTGAGCAACTTACTTCCTCTACGTCTACCGCCCAGACAACGCTGTGACTCTCACACTGCTTTAACGTTAGAATCGTTTGTCAAGACACCAAGACTATACAAAGATCGAAGTAAATAACGTTAGGAACACATTTAAAAAAATGCTGCCACGGCTTTGGAAGAAACATTGCCAGCATGCCAGTTTTAGAAGCGACGAAGGAATGCATTCCACTTCTGATGGATTATCTGATATTTTTTAGCATCTGTCAGGTATTTTTTTTGTGTTGAAAAAATGCAAGCTAGATTTGTAAACTTCACTGAGGGGCTTTGTGACATGACAGTGCGACCAAAGAAAGGTCTTTAACTCAATCTATCATTGACAACACATGAAGAGCCTCTTCGCAAAAAGCTAAATAAGTCATATCTGAAATAAAAATACCTCCTGCATTTGTTTCACCACCACTCCCCTTGTTGTTTTCCAGAATCCCAAATTTTCTCTCATCCTATCCCTCAAAATCGCTCATAGACCCGATACATCATTTTTTAAAACAAAAAAAGGCAATTAACTTCTGTTTTATCACTACAAATGAGCAATATTCAAAATTTCTGATAAAAGAGGGCGGGTAAAAGAGAGATTAACATCCGACAACAACATAACTTGATCTATTGTTTACTATAAAGCAACCAAGCTATCTCTCCACACCGTTCCATTAAAACCGTTTTGATGCAACATTTATCAAATTATACAACTGCTGTGAAATCCTTTGACCACAGACAACAAATCAATAGTTTCCCCACCAAGATGTAGCGGTTTGGCCCTGAGTGGACAGGGTCGAAACTGACTACCAATTAAGTTATCTTAATTATTTGTGGTGATGGACGTGGAAGAGGTACTAATGACAGACAGTACCTAATATTATTGATTATACCTGTTTCTGGAGGAAAGGCAAATAAAGAGAGGGAAAGAGAGATAGAGAGAGAGGGAGAGAGAGAGAGAGAGAGAGAGAGAGAGAGAGAGAGAGAGAGAGAGAGAG
>NW_004797748.1:309938-311112 GCF_000002075.1 Aplysia californica
CCTAGTTTATCCGGTTACTCAGTCTTTCTGCTAGTTTATCCGGTTACTCAGTCTTTCTGCTAGTTTATCCGGTTACTCAGTCTTTCTGCTGGGCTTGGATCTTGTATCCCTTTCACCCTGGGATGGCCCTGACAAAAAGGGTGGGAACAATCTAAACTGTATCGATGGGGGCTTAAAAAACCCCAAACACTTACATTTTAAAAAGACAAAGAAGTACACAACTCAGAGGGCTCGAGACTATAATTAATTATTATTACGCGTACCTCGATACGGCTGTGTCTCATACAAATGGTCGCTTTTTAAGCACAAGGGGGCTATCCCGAAAAATTCTGTTTTGAGAAAATCGAAGATACAGTTTTTGCCCCTTGTTCAGTTTCTTTAGGAGATATGGAGAGTTTTCTCTATAACCAAACAAATATACACACTAATGAAACCAAACTTATCCTACAGTAGGTAGGGCAATGCCCACTTTTTGTGTAGGTCAATATTTCTGGAAACCCCCGAAATCTGGGTTAGTCCGCTTGTCCTTAAAAGCGACCAAATAGCATAGCGAGCTAATCCGTCTCCCAGGAAACCTATGATAGTTTATTTTTCAGTTTTAGTAGAGGTTTTACGGCGCTCGAAACTGCACAAGGTTATATGAGCGCCAGAAGAATAGAGGTGTTACAAGAGAGTAACAAACATAAAAAAGAAGAAGGGGAGATAAGGAAGATAGATGTTTGATAGGAAAGAAGAAGCAAACTACACCAGAGCACCCGCTAACCATCCACAAACCTATGATAAAACAACAAAACAACCAACTAACAAAAAAACCCATAAAAAAACGAAACAAAACAGACCCAAAACGCCAGAAACAAAACCAACAAACAAACGAAAAAACCAAACCAAACAAATCCAAAACGAAACAAAAAGACAGACAGACAAATACATCGCTCTGTTTCATTACAAGCATCTCAATACAGTTGGTGTCCGTAACAGATGGTTCATCTCCCAGGAAGGCTTCTTACAGGAGAGGCTAAAAACTGAGAACAAGTCACCCCCCTCCTCCCTCCTCCCCCACCCCCACCCATACACATCTCCTTTTCTCAAATACGAGATTATGGCAGAGCGACAGTGAAAATGTTGTGTGTGTGTGTGTGTGTGTGTGTGTGTGTGTGTGTGTGTGTGTGTGTGT
>NW_004797748.1:311212-313220 GCF_000002075.1 Aplysia californica
TGTGTGTGTGTGTGTGTGTGTGTGTGTGTGTGTATATATATATGTGTGTGTGTGTGTGTGTGTGTGTGTTTAATTAAAGCGACTCCCGCACATAACGGCACCGGATGTGAGCAGTAGGTCACAAGTAAGGTCCGAATAGAGAGCTTACGTCGACTCGTACTATGCACTATCTAATTTGACTTTTAAAGGCAACTTCAACTCATATCGATGTTTCATAACGTATTTCTGTACATTGAGTTATAATACCAATTGTTGAGACCCTGTATTTGACCTGCTTTACAATATTGTAGTAAAAAACACACAAAAAAAGAACAGACCCACCTCCCCCCCAAAACCACCACCCCCAACCCCCCCCCCCCCAGAAAAAAACCCCCAACAAGAATATATTTTTAAAAAATATCTAAACAAAAAATCTAATTTTTAATAAGTACAAAAAAGAATTTTGACGATTCTGACGTTGCCTCATTTGTGCCCAACATCATCGTAACTATTTCCATGTTTGTCCCTTTGCTGTGAGTGTTTCCAGTGCCCAATAAACTTGATTTATAATGACCCACATCACACACTGTCATGGCCGCTGGTCTTTGCCTTCCTCTATGAATAGTTCACTGTGCTGGCGCGCACCATGAATATGCAAATGAAGGCCAAAACGCCAAGTCTCGCTATAGCCGAGTGCAATGATTATAAATACCACGGTCTCTGGCCGAGTGCACGCTTGACCGTTCCTTCGTTGCCCTTCATTTGGTTCCAAATAGAGTTACATCGCAGTGCACAGTGTCGGATGTATAATGCTACAAATCTATGAAATTCCCCAAACCCACGTTGGACGTATTTATGGCGTCAAATCTCCGTCCCCAAAACGCTTACAATCATAATAATGCAGTGGCCACCAACTTCTTCAATGGCCGCTTAAATATCACAATATTTTTATGCCCCCATCACTCGGTATTCCCCCTTTCTGAAAGGGAGTTGGATTGCTGTAGACCGAAGCACATGCCTACAAAAGGGGATTTTCTTGCTCACTGCTTCATTTTCTGCCACGATTCAAGATATCCTATTGCGTCGATGTACAATTCTAATTTTTTGCCGCTGTAGAATAAGAGTAGACGCCATTGCAACTGCAGAAAACCTCGCGTGAACAGCATTTTATCTATACATCGTCCTTTCTCGCCCTCCAACCTATGCTCATATTATTATGATGTCTGTCTGATCAGCCAAAGAGCTTTTTTTCTTCTTCCAAATCGGGCAGCCATGGAGGTTCTATCTATCTATCTATCTATCTATCTATCTATCTATCTATCTATCTATCTATCTATCTATCTATCTATCTATCATTGTTTTACTTTATTCAACGTGCAAAATCTCAAAATGAGACTTTTTAAAAAGATATTTATTGTCTTTCTGTGAAACTGAGCTCATCTCGTCCCTTTTTTCCTCTTCCCAATGAATTTCATCCCTAGTTTTCTGTCATTCCTCAACCCCACGACAATTTTCACACATCAGAGCGGATTTTGTACTTAAAACGTGAGCTCTTTCATTTTTCCCCTCCTTTTTTCGCTTTAAGCTTTGAGGGTCAGTTACGTTTTAATGTGATTTTTTTTTCCGAATCCCCCAAGAAAGGCAAAAACATATGCACAACATTAATGTTTTATGGATCTTTCTAATGAAGCTCCTCGTTATTTACACTTTCTTATTCCTGCTACGGTAAAGGGATAGCATGTAGGAATCGAAGATACCTAAAAAATTGACGTAGTTTATAATATAATTATCATCATTAGAGATTTTTTTCTTCTTCTAATGTGCCATCAGTATCCAGATGAGATGGATTACTCGTTGCAATGCGGAGGACTTTGGTTGCCGACCATGTCTTTGCCACTTCATGTATGGACATTGGTCTATAAAGTGTACATTCGCGTTTCTCTGTGTGTTTTTGTCTGTGCGAGTGAGTGTGTGTGTTTGTGTGTGTGTGTGTGTGTGTGTGTGTGTGTGTGTGTGTGTGTGTGTGTGT
>NW_004797748.1:313870-315086 GCF_000002075.1 Aplysia californica
TAGATAGATAGATAGATAGATAGATAGATAGATAGATAGATAGATAGATAGATAGTTAGATAAATTGATAGTAAAAAATACAGGGATTATTTCCATTTCTTAACCGATGAATTTCAACTTCAGTTACTAGTGTTGTCTGCCATACTTCCAGTTCATATGTGTTCTCAGCTCAGAGTGCTTTTGTCATTAACATGTCACGATGCAGTAAAATCGTGCGTTCGTCAGGTTTTTGTGCATCTGGAGTTATTGGTATCATTGCTTATTTGTCTTGCTTTCGCTGAAAAAATTGCCCATTTATCGTGAACAGGAGTCAAGATATTTGCCATTGAATGAGGTAGGGATCGCCTGGTTTCAGGAGTAGAACTCATGATAATATAGCAGCGAAATTTTGGTGAATTCCATAGCATGAGAATCTTTGGAAACAGAAAATTTGCAATTTCTTTGGCCTTTAATCAACGTTTTTCAATGAAAAAATATATACAGAAATGTGTTTTTAAATGGTACATATCAAAAAGGTGTTGAGGTAAACAATCGATGGAAATTGCCGAACTGGCAGAAAAATAACTACTTGTCGGACGTCATTACTTTGATCACCTGGTTTCATTACGATGCCTCACAAAAGTTTATTTCCTGTTAGTTCAAAGTTTTAATTAGGGACCTCTTATGTATTGATGGGAATTATCTCTTTGAGGACTAGCACTCTGGTTATTCACAAAAAATAAACTTGAAGAAGTGCTATTTCTGGGTCAACGTTATTAATCAGAAAAATAGCATATCAACTTCGATATTTACACTTATTGTTAAATTTAACGACGTAATATTATTTTATCTAAAACTATCTTCCACCATTAAATGCATACTAATAATGAATAATATTATGCGAATTCTTGATCCAAAATATGCCACAACATAGCAACACCATATCCACTGGTCTGGTGCTGAACGGACCTATAATATTATGTCAGATATTTCCTCAAGAGTCAAATAAAGACAGTGATGAACGACTGTATCAGTAGCACCATGAAACGACCTTGAGTTAGAGAGCGTGCCTAACTAAAAAACAAACAAACAAAGCAAAACAAAAAACAACCAAAAAACGAACCTTTTGGAAATCTTGAAGGACGCTGCAAGTTATTTTAAAATTATTTTTTATACTCGAGGCTGGAAAAGTGATAGCGAGTAGGAGGAATAATAATAATAATAATAATAACAATAA
>NW_004797748.1:317619-319647 GCF_000002075.1 Aplysia californica
TCGGGCCAGTGACAGAAATATGAAATGTTTGACACCACGATAAGAGATGTGAGCACAACTTGTACTTTTTCATTATGGAAACTTTACTCTTTTTATTCTAGCCGTACCCCCACGGACTCTGTACCGTCCTGGGGCCGCTGCGCCGTATTCAGGATGTATATTTCAAAGTGCTGTGTTTCTTACATTTACTCTCAGGTTTTAAGGACATTTGGTAGTTATGTTAGAAAGTGAATGTAGTTTTTTATGTATGTGGTTAGGAATTACACCTATTGCACCATGTAGATTTTGAGGTGTATTCCACCCTCCAACTTGACCCTGATTGCCGCGCTCATGACGTCCCCTTGGATTTATAGATCTAGCCCTACCCATCGGTACTACGCGAATTCCAGTCCCTTCACGATGATCTGAATCGATATTAGATGAGCGTAATTCCTGTTCGTTATCATCCACAAAGGAATTTACGACACTTGATTAAGAGTCACTTTCATCAAATTAGTCTCATTCACCCTCACAACCCAGACCACTTCAATAAGTACTTCGTCGGTCGTGAACGTGCGTTTTCCAGACATCTTTCAAGTTTCTTCACCAACCAAAAACAAAGAATCCGCTGTCCATTGGAAAATCTAAATATTCAGACAGAGCTAGCATCGCCGTTTATGCGTATTTTGGTAATTACAAGCACAACTAGCTGTTTGACGTGACCGTATAGCTGATCCGAGTTCACTGGTAGCCCGGACAGGTGCTCATTACGAATATACTCGTGGCCCGGATAAATTATACGGTAAATGCGTGTTTTATATAATGTGATGTGGGCCAATGGCCTTATATACTGAATAAACTTACTTATTAAGCTTACATCAACATTAACAAAATCCCAGTTTGGAACGTTTTATTCAGATAAGTGAATTCGGGTAAGACTCAACCTTCAGATTTCCATGATAATTATTAAAGTTTTTTAAAATTCTACTATTTTACTGTCATTTTCTACAAAAATAGAATGTCCACCCAAAACCTCTATAAATGCTTAATTTTTTTTCTTTTACTACCCTGAGTGCTTGCGTGACAGCAGTTGATCTTATAGGAGCACGCTATCTTTGTTATGCCCCACAGTTCCTCTTCCTATGTCCTTAAATGTTTACTTATTTCCCCTATTATTATTTACCATATTTACTAATTATGTTACAAAATAAACCACATGAGAACGATTTTCTCTATCTTTTTTCAGTAGAATACTACAGTTTGAAAATAGATTTACAAAAACACAAAAGTTGTCAGGGAAATCTAGAGGTCTAATCTTAACGTATTACCTAATTTCAACAAGTCTGAATAAAACGTTCCAAACTAGAAAATTTCCCCTGGACTTCTTGTGAGAAGCATAATTTTAGTACGTTTCTTCCGGGTACATATATACAATTATATAATGTTGTGCATTTATCACCAACTGTTTTTCTTGTTCAGAGACAGGCATTGCTACCTCCTTGTTAGCAGACTAGACAGATGGATAACCCATCCCCCAACTACGAGGTACAACCATTCGGACGTTGACCACCCTGGAATATTTAGAAGATCAACGACCTCCTATTACCTCGTGGGGCTCCTTGCCAGAACAGCGAGACTTGCCCCGGTCCCAGGTCCGTTCCAGACACATGGATATGCATGAGCATGGCAACAGTGGTAATTAAAACTGTCCTGTGGGGAGGGAGAGAGGTCGAAGGCTTAGTCCAATGGTAAACTCACTGCAGGCTGGAAATTTGGGGACTTACGCGAGGTGATGGACACAGCAAGGGCTTGAGGATGAGGTGATAAGGGCATTGGGAGGAATGGGGTGGTAACGGTGTAGTGAAAGTGACAGTGAGAGGGTGATGTTTTTGGTTGTTAAAGGGATGATTGTGTTCATGTGGGAGATATATAAGGGAGAAAGAACACAAAAGCTACAGTTCATAGAATGCTGTATGTGCGTGTGTGTGTGGTTGTATGTGTGTGTGTTCGTGTGTGCGTGTGTGTGTGTGTGTATGTGTGTGTGTGTGT
>NW_004797748.1:321911-324961 GCF_000002075.1 Aplysia californica
AGAGAGAAAGAGAGAGAGAGAGGGGGAGGGGGGCAGGGGGAGGGGAGATACAATAAAGAAAAAAAAAGAAACACGCAGGAGTGTTAACAACAATAGTTCACTAATTTTAAAAAAATCAAAAAAATCACATAACAATCCTCCTTTCAAAAAAAAAAGAAGAAAGAGGTATTGAAGTTGAAATTACCGGCACCGATTAAGTTTGTACGCTACACAAAAGGAGTGTAATACACGTTTTTACGAGTGTTTGAACGTGGACCATTACACTTTGTTGTTTGAGTAAATAGGGACTTTCAAATCTTTTCATTCAGTATTGAAATGGAACGAAAACAGCAACCTCTTTACCGTGCATTTGCACTATCATTTGTCCTATATTGATTTTTCCCCCCCGTCAGAACTAAAACTCGGTGACATTTCGATCACCAGTGCAGCAAGCAGCTCTAGAAATTTAGTGAGGTGCAGGAAACTACATTTAAGATGTAAGTACGGATTTATTGGTTGAAGATGTGACTACTAAAACGAGGATCAGGAAGTGTTACCGTGAAATGAGTATTCAAAACAAAACAAATCAAAACAAAACAAGCAAAAAACAAAAACAAAACCACACACAATCAAGCAGAAACAACAACAAAGAAACTAACAAAAGCAAACAACCAACCAACCAAACAAACGATGGTCGCTTCACTAGTCGTACGTCCACAAGGGTTTTTTTCTTACCTAAGGATCTAGAAGCAACAAGGGAAAAAAAGGACGTAGATAGTTCAGAGGTCACATCTTTCAGGCCAAGCGAAATAACATGAATGGAAAACGTGAAGCGGAAAAAAACTAGAATTAAGTGATCAGAATCAATAGATATGCGGTTTTCAAATTGGGTTCACCTATTAGACAGTCCGTGAAGTCTGAAAAATGAAAACCCACCGAAAGCTAATAATTGACCCTTAATTGGATTACTTTTATTTACGTTGAGTGCTTTCTGTTATGTTACTATTATTATATAACATTGTTCTTAACCTTGCTTCTATTATGTGGAAGTAACATTTCTTAAGGACGTGTCCCTTCTTGGGGTACTGAGTTAATTATCGAATTGTTTTGAATAGTATTTAAAAGTTTTAATATAGGTTTTACATTTGCGAGCGCCGTAAAACCTCTACTAAAACTTTAAAAAATACTATTTAAAACAATCCGATAATTAACTCAGTACCCCATGAAGGGACACGTCCTTAAGAAGCGTTACTTCCACATACCTGGCGAGGGGTCCTTTCTTTTCTCTTTTTTATTACTCAGGATGGTATCCGTATCAAGAAGCTTTGCTCGTCATAGCTATGAGATATCATGTTACGGCCACCATTGTACAACGACTTAATGGCACACTATAGTGTGGTCAAAAATTTGTTGCTCAACTTATTGTCAAATTATATCTCCTAAACTATCGAACATAGACTCCTCAGCTTTTGCACAATTACTTGTATCAATTTGTTTTAACGGATCAATATTTTTGTAAAGTCCTGTTTGTTGTATTCTAGAGCATTTCTAGATAAATACTATTAAAAACTTCAGGTGGGTCATTTCTACTGATTTTAAAAGGTTTACAGCTGGGGCAATATCGCTTTTAAAAGCACATCCGTCTTTTTTTAAATCGTTTTTTGAATTGTGACATTTATTTAACGCATGTTTTGAAAACCCTAAGTGCAAAAAGAATGAGTTCACAATAAAACTAATTTCTCGTATCTAGTTTTACCACTAACAATTTAAAAAAGTGCCATTGATGAGCTGTGACGTAGGCCATATGCGAAATGTGTGGGGAAAAGCAGGAAATGCTGTGAACAATCCCATTTTCCGTGTGACAGAGATTTATGGTATTTTATATTAACTTACAAAGAACAATCTTTTAATCTAGCCTCAATTGTTGAGGAAAAAAATATGATTAGATTAAGACAAATTGCTACAAACAGCTGTGAAAAGTATGAATGGCATTGATTCACCCCGTTAAAGGGATATTTGAGGATAAGTTGCGCCACAAATTTTTTGACCGCACTATGAAAACTTATGTCCCTGGTTGACTTCAGAACAAAATCCCTTGAAATGGGAGGACCTCAATCCTGACATACCCAGTTGGAGAACAGCAATCACAACAGGCAGCGAATCACATGAGGGTACAGGAATTACATATTATGCTGAAGACAAGAGAGAAGTCCACAGGTGGAAATGAAGCTTTTAAATGCTAAACATGTGGCAGAATCTTCTGTGGCACAACTGGGTCTCATTGGACATAGCAAAAGCCACATGTCATCTTAATTCTTATTTCTTCTAACATGCTTTAGAAATGTTATTCTCCTCTGCAGGTGCACTGATCATTGTCAGACATTGATGGAGAAGTTATTGTTTATTATTAATATTGCAATGAGGAAAGCTTTCATTGCGTAGTTACCTCACCTCCTATATATAATCTTTGAATCCGCCAAACCCAAACATATCAGGGTTAATACTGTAAAAAAAATAAAAATCAATGTATTAAGAAGAGGCTCATCTTAAAGCCCTCAAAAAGAGTGTTCCTTATTTAGTGTTTCTGACCGCGCTACAGGCAAATAATATACTTATATAAAAAAATAAAAAAAATAAAATTTAAAAAAAAAACTCTCAAAAACATATCTTCTTGAATTTGTTAGATTTTTGTAAAACATAGAGGCTTAGAGCTGTAGGGCATTGATTAGCCTTCACGTACTAGATCTGAGACAGACATCGACAATTACAATTCGCCTGAACATTTTTCTGTGCTTGGATTCTCCAAAGGAAAACTTGAAATTATTCTGGTCTTTTCCCGTAATCCGTCAGGTGAAGACTTAAAATAAATTGCGCCAAACCTTAAAGTAAAACGCACCCGATCACATACTTAGAGACAGGCAGAAACAAACATCGAAGCTTATAATTATACACGCACGCACATAAATAGGCAGACAGACACACACACACAGATACACACACAGATACACACACAGAAACGCACACATAAACACACACACACACATAAACACACACACACACACACACACACA
>NW_004797748.1:326389-329622 GCF_000002075.1 Aplysia californica
GGGTGGGTGGGTGTGTCTGCATATGCAGGATAAGAAAACTCTTTAAAAGCTTTCACAATGGCTCTAAGGTTGCGTGAGTGAGAGAATGGGTGAGCGAATGATTTGAGCAAGGGAGTGAGGGAGAGAGTGGGTGAGAGACTGAGTGAATGAGTGAGTGAATGAGTGAGTGAGTGAGTGAATGAGTGAGTGAGTGAGTGAATGAGTGAGTGAGTGAGTGAGTGAGTGAGTGAGTGAGTGAAAGAGTGGATGAGTGATGGAGCAAGTGAATGAGTGAGTGAGTAAGTGAATGAGTGAGTGAGCAAGTGAATGAGTAAAGGAGTGGGTCAGTGAGTCCCCAGGGCCAATGTGGGCTGACTAATGTGGTGGTTTAACATTGTTTACGGCTTAAACAAGATCGAATTTTATTTTTCCTTTGAGAGTAATCAATTTCCAGTTAATTAAACGTTTACTTCCCACTAGTCGAACCAACTCACCAGAGGCTCATTTATTCTGCTTAGTGCTTAGACTATAGCAAAAATGATCCTCTTAAGTTATATCACCACGAAATGGGTCAATTATTTTTGTCCCAACAAAAATATTACTTTTGGAAACAATAATGGCTCTTTGTTAAAGATATAGGCCTACATCTTTACGTGTCCCAGGCTTTGAAACACTTTATTTGAAACTCTTTAGTTTCAGGGCCCATTTCTTCGAGGCTGGCGAAAGCTTTAATGAATGTGGAAATTCGATTATTCATGAATTATCATGGGATATTAATTTGTTTCTATCCACCACAAATTGCAATAAAACTATGTAACGTGTCAGAGGTCTCCTCATCCCGGGCTCATAATTATAAATCAGATGCTTCCACTCTGAATAATACTTGTACTCGTAAATATGGTGAGTGTAAGAAATGTTATATTTATGGGCGAAAACTGATTTATATACGACAAACATCAAGAAAGGTCCGAAAAAGAGAAGAAAAAACCCCCCGTTTTGTCCATAACAAAATATTATCTGAGATAGAATGTTCTCGACACAGAGAGCACGCGCAAGAGCACAATGAAAAAAGGGGGGGGGGTGGTAGAAGAAAACGAAAACGATACCTTATTATATTTTAAGGGTGCTAAATGGCGATGTTGAAGATGATTATGAAAGTAATTATAATAATAATGCAAACAATAACAATAACAGCAATACTAATGATAACAATAATAATAATAATGATAATAATAATAATGACAACAACAACAATAATAATAATAATGATAATAATAATAATAATCTGATCATTTGTACTTATAATGTTGTGTATCAACATCATCTGGTTCCACAAATTAGTCTCCATATTCATCCTTCTAAGTGGGCCCCTGCAGTGTTGCCGTCCCTTTCAGCCTGTTGTCTCTGTCTCGTCCTATTTCCTTGGAGAAATTGGACAACAGTCCGTGGACAGCCATAGAATATCGTGACCCGCCAAGGACATGAATTCAGAGTCTTCTATCTTTCTTTCCTGTGAGGAGTTTGCACATTTGGTGAGGAGTTTGCACATTTGGTCGAACGTCCAAAACTACCATTCAACATTGAGGAGAAAAAGGATTATCTTAGGGCCAGCGCAGTCCACCTTTTTTTCAGATGATCAAAGTGTGTCAATGGCCATGTACAACATCATACATTTCATGCTCTTATAATTACATTCTGGTTAGAATAATCAAATCAAATGGAAAGACGAAAACATTTCAAGTGGAAAAACAACCCCAAAACATTGGTAACCAAAATCTTCCGTTTACCAGGAAAATACCAAATCAAGAAATAAGTTTTTTCCGTATGTCGTCAAGTTAATTTCGAAAAAAATACGACTTGTTTTATTCACGAAATAAAACCCTCCACATCAGTAAAAATAACAACTTTATGCAAACGACATAATAATGAGCCAGCAAATTCATCTTTGATGGGAAAGCGGACACAAACGAATGGTGTCACGCAAGCCTCATAGGAAAAGAATCAGATAGTATTGAGTTCTGACTACCTTACTTTGGAGCTCGCCGTTAGCTCGGTTGAATAGTAGCAAGAATCATGGACTTCAGTCTGTACACTATATTTTGCTCGAATCCCCAAAGCAGGAACACTGAACTTGGGTTACTTAATGTTTTAAGTTTTACAGTCTATATCTTCCGAATTAATGATAATAATAACTTGGACTTCTAAAATAGTTTTACTGGGTTGAAAAGGCCATGAAACCAAATCAAAGCAACACTGGTATTTCGATTGACTATTAGTTTCTTCCAATACCCACTTGTGCTTTGTGTGATTTCGGGCAATAAGGGGGTAATTGCCAATACAGTTAAACCAAGCTGGGTCATTGGTTGTTGGTGGGTTGTGAGGTATAGCGACAGACGAGCTATTAAACGGAGCACTAAAGGGAGGCAACGTACTTCGTAGCCGGAAATGACATCCGGACATCATGGAAGACTGCGCAGCCACGATGCGCAAACAGTCCGTATTGACAATGAATCTTCAGGCTGACGAAAACACATGGAACAAACTTCATCGGCTCCGAAAGAGTAAGAGCGAATCTCTATTTATATACATAAGTGCACAAGTCTTTAGTCATGACAATTTACTAGACTAGACTTATGTATTCTTTACTAGACGTTTCTTAATCTTTAAAATGCCGAAAAATGAACTGTCAGATAATAGTTTTATGTTTGATGATAATGTAACCTGTTTTTCTTTTCTTACAGCTTAGTCGGGGGCTCTCGTGGCCTAGAGGTTAAGGTGCTCTCCTCTCATTCAAAGGACCCGGGTTTGAATGTGGGTAGCGACCGAAAAATGTTCTTCTCTAAACTTGTCTCCTTTCACCTCCTTTCCTGCTTTCTAGCAAGGTTCTTCATCTGCTTTCGTCTCCACTGTCTGCCCCCACCCCCTCACCTTTTTTGCCCCCTCCTCTGGGCTCCTTACTCTTTCTACTGCTACTCCCTGGCTCCTCACTGCTGTCTTTCAGCCCCACCCCTGATCTTCTGGTAGCAAAGACTTACACCTAGCTTTCTCGGACAAAGGTGAAAAATCTCGGAGGTCCCGTTTGCCAGTTGCGCACGTTACAGATCCCTTGGTAGTCTAAAAATCATTAAGAGTAGGCTTCGGCCTCCACCCGGGCAAAATTAAAAATTTCATTCCAACTGAAAATTTGTGTGTGTGTCCCGCGCGCTCATATGACCTTTTGCAGTTGTGAGCGCCGTAAAACACTTACCCCCCCC
>NW_004797748.1:330408-371799 GCF_000002075.1 Aplysia californica
CCCCCCCTCTCTCTCTCTCTCTCTCCTTCTCTCTCTCCCGTCATTCAATCATTTTCAGCCATATTACCCTTCATGATCGTCCCCTAACAGGCCACAGGAATGATTGAAAAAGTGGGTCAAATCGTAGTTATCGTATTTCAAGGCGCAGACCAGAGACAGTGTCACCCTGACAACCCTGTGAGCGGAAACCAACCAGAGAGGAAATGATTGCCAGGACATCAGGTGCTTATTGGGGGAACCCGTTCTGGCAAATAGGTCGAGCGATTTTTGGGTCATTGACGCAAACATGTCCGCTGGGATCCATCTAGGGCGTGACTTTGTTGTCAAGGTTTTTTTCTGAGTTTGTTAGAATTTGCATGTCATTTCCTAGTTTAACGAAGTTGGCCTGGTAGTGACACCGTTACCCGCTGCAGCACAAAATTGGCAACTCCGCGGTATGGTATTACACATTCTGCCTGGAACAGAGTTCCTGTATTGAAGGGGGTTTCTGTTTGTTATAATCTTACAAGTGTGCATCTGGTGGTCGGTCGAAAACAAACTTAGTTAAAAGTTACAAGTAGAGATTTGACCCCGAACATGGTGAAACCTTCGCCCTTCCCCCCCGCCCCCCTGTCTGACCGTGGACATATTGTTTTTTGCGGCGAACTCTTTCCACTCCTCCCGGTTTTAAGTTTTCCGTAGTAAGATGTTCCAGTCACGGCCAGTCCACACTTTGATGTTGTCTTCCCACCCAACTGTTAAAAAAATTAAGGATATGAGAGTTGCCGTGACGTGTTTGTTGACGTTAAAGAAAATCATTTACATTCAACCTAGGAAACATGGTCATCTGGACTGGCCAAGACCATCCTACAGCGAGCAGCACAAGGAGGAAGACAAAGTAACACACAGAGGAAACGACGGGAAGACACCAACAAAGACTTTTTAATGGCAGTGACTGGAGCTATTTAATACTACGGACGGAATGCTGAGAACCGCGAGGGGTGGAAAAAGCTGGCGGTAAAATTTACAATGGTGCTCCAACGGTCAGCCTGACTATGGGAAAGGAGAAAGGGAAGGCCAAGAAAACACGTATGCAATAGTGCCATGATAACTAAAAAGAAGAACCCCCCCCCCCCAAGAAAATAAGAGAAGATTATGAAAAGACAGCGTAGACTCCAAGCGCATTATTATTTATGCTATTGTAAGACATGTTTACCTCTGAAAGATACTGCCACTACAAATGTGAGAAATAGGAAACACTGAGTCTTTTAGCATTCATTTGTGAACTTGTCATTATTTTTAGATCATTTACATAGCCATTCTTTTTTTCACTTCTGGAAATGATTTTATTTGTGTCGTGTATGGTCTACTTTACTGCGCTGAGACCTTATTTCTTAAAGGGGTAGAACAGTATATAATCTATATGCTATTTGTACATTTGTTTATTATCATCATTCAATTTATTATTATGTCCGGGACATTGCTAAAACAATATTTGGGGACAATTTGAATATGAAGCCAAGATGGGAGTTTTTAAGATGAATAAAAACCCTCGATACGTGAGCTGAAGTGCCCTACAACAGAAGCGAATAGGTGTCTGAGGAGTCTGTTATAATGGCCTCAAGAAAAACAAATAATGAAGTCAAAATCTTTTATTTTCGCTGAAGATAATTAGGAGATGTGGGAATCAATAACGATTAATTATGTGTTTTGGAAATTGTCTCGCCCTTTCATTTCCCTAGAAAAGATGATCATAAGGAACGTACAAAAAAAAACTCCCAAAGAAGCAAAACAAAACCACTTAAATATACAAGCAACAAATGAACAACAACGATGACGACGACAACAACAACAACAACAACAACAACAACAACAACAACAACAACAACAACAATAGGAAAAGCAGCAGCAGCAGCAGCAGCAGCAACAACAACAACAACAACAACAACAACAACAACAACGACAATGAACTGCGACTACAACAACACCAGCACCACCACCAACCAAAAGAATATAGATATTCAAATCTCTATCCAAATTCAAAACAACTCTGACTTTTTCTTCAGTGTCAATAGCCCTTTTAAAATCTAAATTTTAAGCATGGAGATGAAAAATGGATCACGTGGTCTGTCAGATTTCCGCTTTTATCTGTAATAGGCTACTGGTGTACTGTTATGGAGCGGAAATACCAGCGACGTGGAGGATAGTTTCGAAACTCCCGGATATTAGAAATGGCACATCGTCTCTTTGTGTCTCGTCATCGCTAACCTTTGCTACGTGCATAGCGTTTGGCATGTCACAGAACTGACTGAAAAAAGTACAATAATAAACCCCAACCCTTTGTCTGAAAGAACGGAAGAAATATCAAGTGGTTCACCATGACCGGTGTCTTTGGTGAAGCCGCCTCCTAAATTATCAAAATTGTGTCGGTGGGGGTCTATTAACGCCTGCCTTAAAAAAATAGTCAACATAGAAATGGAGATAATGTAGCAAGGGATGAGGTCGTAGATGTTGCAATGGTAACGCGGTGAACCACATTTTTTGGACCATCCTTCGCTGGAAAAACAACATGCTTATTTTGGTTTGTCCATAGACTCAGCTAGTTTTGTCATTTGCGTTGACGCATGGCTCACACAAAAAACAACAACCTTAATATTGTATTATACTCATACTAAATGAAAAAAGAATTAATTCATTTGAAAGTATTCGGCTACAAAAGTCAAGAATACAGATGGAATCAAGCGGTCGTCAAAATAATAAAGTGGAAGAAATCGACATATTCCTGCCTGAGGGCAATTTTTTTCGGTTTTTGTTTTTTTAAAGGCTAAATACCTTTTATGTCCGCTTAAATGCACATTCCTTTATGGACGGTACTTAAAAACGTTGATCAAATGCAGAATAAAAATGTAGATTTGCAGTTTTCAAAGACACTGCTGCTTTGGAAATCACCACATTTTGGCTGCTAGTTTCAAGCTACCGGTAATTATGATTTAACTTCTGAGACGAAATTTCCATCAATCGCAAATAACTTGACTTCTATTAAAAACAGACGAATATTTTTTTTCAAGAGAAGATTAAAAGCCAGAGGAATGATCATACTTTTATACCAATACTTCCATATACCCAAAATTTGACGAGCGCCTTGTTCCACCGTGCCGTAAGACATTAAGTTTTTGTTTGATCAATTAATTTGGTATTGGTGAACTTTCTGAGTTATCTAATCGTGTTAAAGTCAGATTACTGCGACTTTTGCTTTACTATTTAACCATACAATCGAACTGCTCTATTGACCACTTGTTCAAGATAATCAGCAGTACAAGCGACCACTGCCCCCCCCCCTCTTAATTTTTTAACATGAATATTATTATAATGATACTGTTCAAAACGTCCATATGTCTGAAACAAACATTTTTCTCCTCGATAATGAATGTCTGTCCTGGACAATTTTGACCATATTTCTGATTTAAGTTATTTTTGAAAACGTAAGTATAAAGTTGTTGTTTTTTTGTTTGTCATGATGTGCTTTTCAAATAACCTATGCATCGTGAGAAGAAAATCTTTAAAGGTTATTTTTGTTTTAGGAAAACAAAATAGAACAGAAGTTTCAAATTTAAGTTCGCCAATTACATAATTCATATTCGTTCCCAAAGCTATATTCAATGAAGAGGAACAAGATTTACTGATCTCACAGAGTGGGTGAAGTTACTTAGCTCGGTGGATAGTGTGTCAATTACGAAAACAAAAAGACTGAAATATGACTCATCAATGAACATTTGAGGAAACTAGACTTTTTTGGGACTGAGCCATTCAAGAATACCTATCTATCAGCAGACATAGGGTTGTTGCCCTTTCTAACCAAATGAGATTATGGGATCATTTGAAATTGCTGATAAATACGCAGTAGGACACATTTGTAGTGTGGTAAAAAATTGTTGGGGCGACTTATCCTCAATTAATTGCTCTTTAACAAGTGAATCAATGTCACCCATACTTCGTTCAGTAATTTGTATCAGTTTGTTTTAACCTATTCATATTTTTCTACAACTGTTGAGGATAAATAAAGAAAAACAATGACAAAACTTTCCTTCATAAAATATATAATATATTATAACAAATATCCGTCCTGCGGAACAGGGGAGTGTTCACGGCACTTCCTATTTCACACACTCATTTTGCACACGCATGGATTACGTCACTGCTCACCAAAGACGGTTTTAAAAACTTCAGTGCACGCATAAGTGCAATCTTCTTATAGATGACACGTAAAACTGTACATGATTTCTGCTCTGCTTTATAATCAAAGTTGAAGGCAATGTTTTTCCGGAAAATATATTTATAATTCTGGAACTCTATATCTGAAATATCTGTCAGTTTGTTTTTAAAAATTAAATTTATGCATGTCGTAGTGGCACTGAGCTTTAGAGCTTTTGTGTGTGTGTGAGTGTGTGTGTGTGTGTGTGTGTGTGTGTGTGTGTGTGTGTGTGTGTGTGTGTGTGTGTGTGTGTGTGTGTGTGTGTTATAAGCGCCACCGAGCACTTTGTGGATTCTGGCGCGTTATAAATTCCTTTATTTATTATCATTATTATTATTATTATTATTATTATTATTATTATTATTATTATTATTATTATTATTATTATTATTATTATTATCCTTATTATTATCATTATTATTGTTATCATCATTATTTGACTTAAGAGGCGCAGCATACTGATGAAGAGAACTGTGCCGAACAGATGACTAAAATGTTAACATGTGCCGATTCTAGTAGATGCTCGATATTGTGAATAGTGATCAAAAGGTGTACCAGGTGCTGTAAAAATCATAACATTTTTTTTGTTAGTACTGGCATGTTTTTCCTCCTTCCCGGCTGAAAAAAAGGTATTCGTAGAAATCACAAGATAGTTCCCTCCTTCAAATTAGCACCAACCCTCTCAAGATGCAGAGCGGAGACCAGACAATTCTACTCTCAAAAGAGACCTCTGGCATATTGACTTTTAAGCTAAAATACTAAATCAAAAGACATTTTTTCTTTGAGAACTGACCATAAAGATTTTATGTAACATGTTTCCTCTTTGCGCTTTCTTAAAGGTACGTAAGCCTCTCGGGATAGTTAATCAGGGAGCCAACATACAAACAATATAGTGATAATTTTCTTTCCTTCCATTTGTCTGTAAAGCTTGTAACAGTTTTGTTGCTAAATCTTTTACAAGGCCAGGCCCTTGATGTAGAAATTATACTAATAAGGAAGGGGGAAAGGAAAGAACCCCCCCTCCCCCCCCGCCCTGACAATACACCGAAGAGAATATTATTCATATATAACAAAACATATATACTCAGGTCTGTCTTTCATCATTATATTTTTGCCGCCAAATCTTTCCAAGGCCAAGCCCTTGGTCTAGTTACTTTGATAAAAAAAAAGGAGGAAAAGGAGGGATATCATGCCTAGACAATACGCCAACGAAAATTTTATCATTAATGTTTTTACCTAACTCAGATACTTATGCCCCTCTTTCATTATTAGCGAGAATGAACATCGGGCTTGAGCCAATTGTTGAGAGTGCATTCTCCACCTCTCCGTCTGTTTCCAACACCTCCCACTCCACAGCCCCCCCTCCCTCCTGCCTCCTCCCTCCTGCCTCCTTCCTCCCACGAAATGAATAATTTCTCACTATTCCACGTCGAGACAGTTTCCATTCAATGTGAGCCTCCTCCGCCTCCCCCCACCCCATTCTTAAACCGTCTTACTACCTCAATGAGCAAAGACGGGGAAATTAGGCCATCGGACATAACATTTCTGAGGCATCGTAGTGAAATCAGGCGCCCGTCAAAGCAAAATTAAATGGAAGAAAATATGATTTTCCTTGCCTTTAGGCAATTTTCATCGAATCTAATTTTTTTTTTAAACCCATCGCTGCGTAAATTTTACTGAAAAACGTTGAATAAAT
This sequence comes from Aplysia californica, assembly GCF_000002075.1. Classification (NCBI taxonomy): domain Eukaryota; kingdom Metazoa; phylum Mollusca; class Gastropoda; order Aplysiida; family Aplysiidae; genus Aplysia; species Aplysia californica. The sequence goes on from NW_004797748.1 coordinate 336,336, forward strand.
GCGCGAATAATGTAAATTTGCAGTTTCGAAGGATTCTTAAACTATAGAAATGACCAAATTTCTGCTTCCATATTTTTTTGCTAATTCCATCTTTAAAAACAGATGGCCTCCACCCTCATTATTATTAAATATCTCAACTATATGGGTATTTTTCTTAAAAACAAGATACATTAACACGCTTTAAGTTAATACCAAGAACTTCAAATGCTGAGAAATTGATGAGAGTCTGATTTGACTGCGTGCGTCGTGACACATTTAGCTCCATCTGGGCCCGAAGAGAATGCTACTACATAAAATACTGTTAGCATTGTCTGTGTTGGGAAGTTGGATGCTAATAGCATGTCTCAATTCTTCATTCTGAAGAAAGACCCCCATCTCCTCCTCCAACCACATTGAAAAGACCGTGAATCTACTCTATTCAGAGTGCACAACCAGACACTAAGACAATATCCTCGCTATCGCAAGATATCTACTTAAGTCCACAGTTTGAGAATTTACGATTTCTACTCTCTCACGAAGCTCCACCAAAGGTGCACCTTTCAACATCACCAAAACGCAGTTTAATTCACCTTGGCCAAAGCTCACAATTTTCTTGCTTGTCAATATTCACGATAGGAACAGCACAAAAAACTATTTTATTGGCGGCGCTGAGAAAGTACCAATACGGATTAAAGTGGATTGCTTGTGACATCGATGATATAACATACATTCTCCCCACATGATAATGGAACTCGGGTCTTCTGCTTGCTACGACAAAGCCCCAAACCACTACACAAAAGACACGAGTAAACTAAACTATTTTAAAATAAATGTTGAAATGGTATAGGTTTAACGCCCATATCAACACTATTAGGTTATTTAAGAGGCGGGACCTCCTAGTTTAACGTCCGTCTCCGATAGGACCGAGCCAAATGGGAAGTTCGTATAAAGTGCCTTTCCCAAGGACACAACGTCGGACCGAGCTGAGACTCGAACCCCCAAACCCGCAATCTCACGATTACGAGTCTGGTAGCCTAACCACTATGCTACCGACGCCACAAACTATTTTTAAAAAATAGAAAAATATATCCAAGTACATTTTAAATTTGTACTTCGGGAAGGGTTAAAGAGCTTCTAATAATACAAAATTTAAAAACCCCGATGCCGGCGAGACACCCAAACTAAAAGAAAACGACGCAAACAAAACAATGTGAAACGAAACAAAACAGGTCCCAAAACAGGAAACCGATGAAAATCCAGGGAAGACTACATGAGCAGCGTTTGAAAGGCAATGTCAGTGAAATAGGCAAAACCCGGAAGTGAATTCTAGAGACGAGAAAGACTTGAAAGTGAGGATGAAAAGAATAAATAAAAGATTTTAGAAAATATATAGTGTCTACTTTTTTGTGCAGGCTCTTTCCACAAAAAAACCCTTTCTGGATATGCCCCCCCTCCATCCCCCTATCCCCAAAAACACACCCTCCCCCCAACTAAACCTAAAAAAAACCCAAAACAAAACAAAATCCATCAGACGAATTTGAGCAGCGTTGTAAGGAATAATGGCTTTGATTTCAGCCTTTCCATCCTTTCGACCCTTACGGCAAAATAAGACAAGATAAAAATAGTAATTGCAGTAGGCGGTATGCAATAACAAAACTAAATGCTTAACCCATCCTTCAACATAATAGAACATTTACGAAGCGGGTTAATTTGATCCTGCTTGTCATGGTCAACTCGGGCCAAGACAGATACATACGTACTATGTCCCAGCTGACAGGCGAAGTAAAGCTTACCTGGTTTTAAAAAAAACCTCCCCTGTGGGCATTGTTAATGAGTGTCTCCAATTAACACCCAGCTCTCGGGTCCGCCCTGTTAGCTCAGTTTTAGTTTAGTTTTTTAGTAAGAGCTTTACGATCTTTGTAACACAATGGGTGCCGAACACTAGAGGTGTTACAAGAGAGTAACAAATACGAAAAGAAGGATAAAATCAGGACGATAAATTACGCTTGATTAGCTGGGCACCCCGTTCGATGAACGGACTCAATCGTCGGGTCATTGTGGGTTCAGCGCGCACTGCATGTGAACGGAAGTCTCAATTTGTATATAGTGGAAAACGAAATATGTCTTGAACACTGCATTGAAATGACGAACGGGAAATCGTAAGCGGCCGATAGCGTTTTCTGTTTTCTATTATTTCTTTTTCTTTTTTTTTCTTTTTTTTTTGGGGGGGGGGGGGGGGGCAAATGCAAGCCATGACTGAACTGACAGAAACTTAGCTTTGTCTTTGAACAACCTTCAGTAATTTTTTTTTCACGGTTCTTTTTACGGTAGTTTGTTCAGCTCAAGGACTACTATACTGAGTATAGTAGTCCTTGGTTCAGCTATAAAAAACAACCATCCACATGTACGCAATTAGAGAGAGAGAGAGAGAGAGAGAGAGAGAGAGAGAGAGAGAGAGAGAGAGAGAGAGAGAGAGAGAGAGAGAGAGAGAGAGAGAGAGAGAGAGAGAGAGAGAGAGAGAGATGTATAAGAAAGAAAGGGAGAACCGCACCAGTGCCCGCCAACCACACGCTTAGCACAGTTTATAGTATCCTAGGCCTTTATAGCGGCGTCCTTTGTGTAGCGGTTAAGCTGTTGAGTTTTCAACCGAAAGTTCCTTGGTTTGAACCCCGTCAAGCCCTTTTGCCTTTGGGAAAGACACTTTTCACGAATTTGCTCCACTTCACTCTAGAGGAAATGGAATCCCGACTATAGACAGACTGTTTGTGTTTGGGCGCTTATTCGTCTGCTTGCGATATGATAATATGCTTCCTGGGATGCCAAGAATGTTTCTGAGAGTTCTAGGTTCTGCTGGGGTGATGATATAGACTGTGTAAAGCTCATAGAGTTTACTGTTGAGCTGGAATATGCGCACTTTACAAAAATGTTTTTTATCATGATTTATTATTGAAGTGGGGATGACTCTTGACTAAAACCCCAAATTGAAAGTTCTCAATGTAGATAATTGGAGAAGTTTTCAAGGCGCCTTATCGTCAAAGTAAATTTTGGGCGCCCTCTTTCAAGAAAGACATCACAGCAACCCAGTGCGGCCCCACTAGAGTTGAGATTCTAGGGTAGTAGGTCAATTACGTTCATAATGGTGAGATTAAGTTTACTTTTACCACCCCCTGTCTGGCTCTGTCCTATCTTTTTGCGTAAGTTTAAGTTGTTTTTACCTTTAATATACCATTATATCATTAAAGCTAGGTCGTACAAAGCACTTTGCATTCAGATGACATGAACAGTTCTTGTTCGAGTTCTGTCAAAATAGATGCCCGTAAGACGATTTTCTCACAGTTTGAGAAAGTCAGTGGAGAGAAATTGGTGATTAAAGGAAAAAAAAGTCTGGGGATAAAAACAAAGGCCATAATGAGTGGGAGAACGAAAAATAGGTCAAATAATTTTTTTCCAGGACAAGAAGCCACAAAACTGTTAGAGTTTCGTCACGCGGCAACATAGAACAACCCAGGATAGATCAAGATTTAGCGGAAGGGGAAAGCTAATTTGAGTTAGAATACACAGTCGGAACTGACAGCCTCTATAAAATGAGAAGCTTCAGGAGGTGTCAATGCTCTCCACCAAAAGTCTTGATTATGACAAGGAATAATGAAAAAAGGTAGCCCCATATCGCACTTTTATAGGCTGCATTGAATGGAAACTTTTGAAAACAAACCAAATTAGTGTAAAGCTAACGGAAGTTGCATCAGAACAAGTGAGATATAGCATTTCAAACGGTGTTTGACATCATGGGAGACTGGGGAAATTTCTTCTCCCTCCTTCACGCGTTGCTTGTTTTGTTGTTAGGAATTTAAAGTTATAAGATATAGCCTTTTTATTACACTAGTAGTCAACACCTTGTTTTGTTTTGTAAGAGTTTTTCTGCGCTCGCAACTGCATAATGTCATAAGAGCGCACATAAATTCCCGATGTTTGGAAGCAAGGGAAATACGGGATCTTATGCGAATGGGATCTTAGCCGAATCACGAGGGGGCCAAATTAACGGTGGCTGTTGGCCAAGTCTACAATACGTAAAATGATCTCTTCTTTCTTTGAAAAGAACTGATGTTACCCCTTAAAACTAACAGTGAGCAAAGAGAACGGTCAAACTTTGTTTTGTCTTGCAATTTCGTGCAAACTGAACAAGTATATGTCTTAAATGTTGAATGAAATATAATACATAGTCTTATTATACATCTACTTTCCTCTATGAACCTTTCTTTTGGTTGAATTTATAAGCTATCAGTTCTAGGACAACTTTCAAATATCCCCATGTGAAGTTTAACCCCTTCAAGCCCAGCCACAACATTGTTCAACTATTTGGTAGGGTTACAGAGCAGGCCTGGAAGTGAGAGGGTTAATGGAGTCTCCCTTTTTAAAACAACAACAATGAGCGTATAGTATAAAACTGAAACCAGTGATTTCAACGTAGTTAGTAACTCTGCCTTGCTGCAAATAAGGGCTTGCTAACCTATCCGATATCGCTAACCTGTAGCCGTTTTAGTCATTTTAGTTGGCGGTGAGTTTCACCCAGTAATGAAAGGTTTTATATCCGCTGGGAAATACAATATATGTAGGTTGTTGGGACGGAACTTTAGCCTCTTCTGAACGTGGCAAAAGTGTGGACGCTGACAATACAAAAAAAAAAGGTCGACAAGCACTACTGTAAACGTAAAAGTCGTCGTGATTCGGATCATCTGGATCGATTTTGTCCCCCCAGGAAGGTCAGACTCCGCACCAGCACGACGGAGAAGTCACTGTGGGGAGTGTGACCCATAACTAGCCCAACCAGCTTACTTTGCATTCTTCCAATTCGTTTTTCTTTTCTTTTCTTTTCTTGTTTTTGAAATGGCGTAGAAGAGACTTTTAAGGGACACAGTAGAAACAGTAGATCCTTCTATAACGGCCATCTATTCAGGAGACCCACCTGTATAACCGACCACTTCCACCCTCCCCTCCCGTAAAAAAAAATAAAAAAATAAAAAAATAAATAAATAAATAGAATTAAATCAAAAAGCGTTTTTTTCCCTTTATATTATAACGACACTGTCCAAGACGTGCACCTAAATAATACAACCACTTTTCTCCTCAACAATGGATGACCGTTTTAGACAATTTCGACAGCACTTCCCCACTTGACCAGAATCAATAGTGTCATGGTAAAGCTCTTAGCATTGCAAGCAAAAGACTTGGATTACATTTTTTTTCTATATCTCCTGCTCTCGTGTGCACATAGCTCTAGGCGCTTTACTTAAATCAAAGTACAAAGGACAATAATTTACTCTTTAAAATCCTCCAGGAAGAAGCTGTGACGTGAACAATGATAAAAAGAAGCAGGAAGCAGGCATGTCGTGGCAACCTTTTGTCCTGTCGATGGTGCAGTTGCCTTCAGTTAGAGATTTAAAGAGTGCTTTGGTGCCTGTGTATATGTGTGTGTGGTGTGTGTATGTGTGTGTGGTGTGTGTGTGCCGGGGTGGGGCGGAGTAACTAGTAGAGTCACATTTTCTTACTAATTAAAAGTTTAAAGCCAAAAGACTCCCTGATTCTTTCAGGGGAAGAATTCTTAAAGGTTTTAATGTTCTACTGTAGCAGTACTCATTTAATGGCTATCGTGACAGGTTTCGCCTTCTTTTATGTCCGTCATGGTGATGCTCAATGGGGGTTTGCAGAAAAGGACAATTGTCTGGAGATGACCAGTTTTCGGCTGCAGTCCACATAATTTAGCTTTGGATGCGTTTTAACTAGGCAAAGAGCCCCCAAAATGCTAAATCCTGTTGAAAAACATAGTAATGGGTTGGTTGTGACAGCTAGCTACTTATAAGAACTAATAGATTAAAACCAATACCACATGCGTAACGACCGACCACGAATTGTTTTTCAAAACAATAGGAGGTCAAAGAAATAAAGATACTTTCAGCTTTTCACAAAATATTTAGCTTTAGATAGCCATTTGAAATGAAAACAACAGTATAAAATCCTAGATCTTGTGGTACAACACAATATTGAGTTGGTTGTAACAACTAGCCACGTACAAAACAATAATAGATTAAAACCAATACCAAAAGTTACCCAAAAGAGTAAGAGGACAAAGAAATAAAGATACTTTCAGCTTTTCACAACACGTTTAGCTTTGAATAGGGCTTAGCCAAGGAAACAGCTCTATAAATTACTATATCCTGAGGTAAAACTCATAAAAAATGTGTTGGTTCCAACGACAAGCCCCACACAAAAACTATCAAATTATTGCATCTGCAAAAACTGTGACGACTGACCACAAACGTTACCCAAAACAGTTTGAATGGCAAAGAACCTAATAAAATGAGATATATTTTGGTAAAACACAATAATGTGTTTGTTGTAGCAACTAGCCTCGCAAAACAATTGATAGATTAAAACAAACACCCAAAATGTAAAATGTAACGGCTAACCACAAAAGTTATCCAAAAACGGTAGGATTGCAAACAAAACAAAATTACTTTCAGCTTTTTACAACACATTTAAATCTGGTTACAGTTTAGGGAAGAACTCCATGAATTCATAGATCCAAAGGTAAAAATCAATATGTTGGTTGTAATAACAAGTAACTTACACAAACTAGACGTTTATTATCATTGCAAAAGTGTAACGACCGACAACAAACGTTTCCAAAAACAGTAAGATTTCAAAGAAAATAAAGATATTTTCAGCTTTTTACAACACATATAGCTTTGAATAAGGTTTAGCCAAGGAAAGAACTCTATAAATTTATAAATCCTGAGGTATGAAACAGTATGACGACAATGACTTATAGATACTTCCAGCTTTTTATAACATATTCACTTTTCGACAGGTTTTCTACCAGGCAAAGAACCTAATAACTGGATAGATCATTTGAAAAAACACAATAATGTGTTTGTTGTAACAACTAGCCACGGACAAAAATTAATAGATTGAAACCAATAACAAAAACCAATAGCAAAAACCAACCACAAAAGCTACCCAAAACAGTCGGATGGCAAAAAAATAATGATACCTTCAGCTTTTCACAACACACTTAGCTTTGGATGGGCTTTTGATATGCAAAGAACCCTATAAAATCCTAGATCCCATAGTAAAAATCAATAAGGTGTTGGTTGTGACAACATGCCACATACAAAAGCTAAAAGATTATTCTTCATTGTCATCAGTGCCTTTCACGCCTGGCAGGGTATAGGTCATATACAAGCTCTTTCCATTTATCTCTGTCCTGGGCCATCCTTCCTTAGCTTGTTCCAAGTTAGCTTCATCTCTCTCATGTCCCTCTCCACACATCTCCTCCATGTTTCCGGTGGCCTACCCCTGCCTCGTGCTCCCCTCTAGGAAGACCTGTTCAGTTTTTCCAGCCTCATAAAGGGTCCTAACGTTCCAGGATCCAATCTGGAGAGACTTGGGCTTGGGTGATGGCGGAAGCTTCGGCCCAGCAGCTTCCTTTCGGCTTTCACTGCCTCGTATAATAAACTCTCCATTCGATGAAAATCAACGACCAGCCAAGCAGAGATAATGGTTTTTGCTTGTATGTGTTTCTGTAACAGGTTCTTTTTACGAGAGAGGTTGATAGCCTCATGACTCAACCCACCACCTGGAGGGAGGATGACTCTGTTTTGGGAGTCACTACCTGGTTTCACCATTTAGTGGCCTCATACGACACGCTAGCACCACGTCAGTCTTATTCTTCTCAATGCCGGAACTGCATGGCAGAAAAGATTATTACTACTGCACTAAAAAAGTGTAACGACCGACCACAATCGTTACCCAAGACAGTAGGATGGCAAACAAAATAAAGATATTTTCAGCTTTTCACAACACATATAGCTTTGGTAAGGGTTTAGCCCAGGAAAGATCTTCATAAATTCAGATCCTTTGATAAAAATAAAAAATGTGTTGGTTGTAACAACAAGACCAATACAAAATCTACACGATTATTACCAGTACAAAAAGTGTAACGACCGACCACAAAAAATCTGTCTGCAACTTTCTACTGCTACTCCTTGGCTCCTTCTTCAGCTGTCTTTCAGCCACACCACTGGTCTTCTCATTGGACAGATCTATACCTAGCCTTCTCGGACAAGGGCGAACAATCTTGGAGGGCTCGTGTACAAGTTGCGCACGTTAAAAATCCCTTGGTGGTCTAAAATCGATAGGAGTAGGCTTCGGCCGCCACCCGGGCAAAATTCAAATATCCTACTAACTGAAAATGTTTAATGTGTCCCGCTCGCTCATATGACCAAATGCAGTTTTGAGCGCCGTAAAACACTTACCAAAAAAAAAAACTCAACAAAAAATAAACCACCAAAACAAAACAAAACAAAACAACAACAACTTAGATGTCTTAGATAGACATATTCCTACTCACACGCACACATGTCATAGTATAACCAGCTTGGTAGTCACGTGGTTAGGCTTCCGGATTTGTAATCGTGAGATTTCGGGTTCGGGATTTCGAGCCCCAGACCTGATGTGTCCTTGGAAATGCATTTTACATGAATTGTCCTCTCTTTATCCAGGTGGGAATGGGTAGCCGGCCATAGAGAACGAAAGGTCTTGTTAGTAATTTAGTGTTTTTAGCGCCTATAAAAAAGGCAGTTTGCACTGTATGCTTCCCATGTAGTTGATATTGTTTCAGATTGCTATCATGTCTTCTGGGAAAATAATATAGATTGTAAAGCGCATAGAGCTTGTTGGTGAGCGGGAATTTACGCTCTACGCATGCTATTTATCATCTATTTCAACAGGAAATGCCATTAATCCGTTACTCTCAACCAGGTAAAAAGACAACATCCAAAACGAAAGAGAATGATGAGCGCACACACCATAAAAAGCATCCTGCTGTTATAACTAAAACAGTATTATACCGTCTGCAAATATAGAATCTTTCAATTTGTCCCCTTTCACTGAAATAAAAAACCCAAAACAAAACAAAACAATGCAAAACAAAACAGCAAAAAAAAAAAAAAAACTAAACCAAAATTTACGAAAATGCTCAGTTTTGTTTTAGTAGAGGTTTTATGGCGCTCGCAACTGCACAAGGTCATATGAGTGCCAGAAGATTAGAGGTGTTACAAAAGAGTAACAAACATAAAAATGAAGAAGGGGAGATAAGGACGATAGATATTTGGTAGGAAAGAAGAAGCAAACCACACTAGAGCACCCGCCAACCACCCAGAAAGTTCTCAGAAACCGGCACTCCAGCATTTATAGCAAAAATACAATGACAACAACAAAATAACCCAACAATCCCCCCCCCCCCCTCACTCTTCCCAACCTTAAATAAAAAATATAAAAATATAACCTCAGCCAAATCACAATCTCTCAGAATGCGGTCGAGAACAGAGACAAAAGAGAGAGAGAGAGAGTACTCACAGTCACAGACGAGACCCATTTTTCACTTTCGGACTCCCAGGCTTCGTCGAGACGTATATTCGAACCGAAGCAAGGAGGTGTCCTACTGATACATTGACTCTCCAGGAAATAGAAATCTCACGCTCGCAGCCAATGACGCTTTTGACAATGGACTTGAAAGGGGAGATCACTGACATGATTAAGAAAAGTTTCTTTTACTTAGTTTTAGTAGAGGTTTTACGGCGCTCGCAACTGCATAAGGTCATATGAGCGCAAGAAGATTATAGAGGTGTTACAAGACAGTAACAAACATAAAAAAGAAGAATGGGAGATAAGGACGATAGATGTTTGATAGGAAAGAAGGAGCAAACTACACCAGAGCACCCGCCAACCAGCCAGAAAGCTCTCAGGAACCGGCGCGCCAACATTTATAGCAAAAATACAATGACAACAACAAAATAACTCAACAATCCCCTCCCCCCTCCCTCGGCCTAACCTTAAAAAAAGTATATAAAAATATAACCTGAGCCAAATCACAATCCCTCAGAATGCGGTCGAGAACAGAAACAAAAGAGAGAGAGTACTCACAGTCACAGACAAGACCCATTTTTCACTTTCGGACCCCCAGGCTTCGTGGAGCCGTATATTCGTACCGAAGCAAGGAGGTGTCCTACTGATACATTGACTCTCCAGGAAATAGAAATCTCACGCTCGCAGCCAATGACGTTTTTGTCAATGGACTGGGAAGGGGAGATCACTGACATGATTAAGAAAAGTTTCTCAGCAGCGGTTTGGTTCAAATGGATGTATAACAATGGTGGAATAGTACGCTGGAAAAGAGTATGGTGGTAACTAGTGGCAAGTTAAAATTTTCGATATTTTTCTTTTTGTTTTGTTTTTGTTTGTTTGTTTTTGCCCTGAAGGACTGTCGTCTGTTTACGCTTTTCTGAGGAGAATAGCAGTAAATCATAGAAAGGTCACATACACTCAAACACACGCCCGCACACATACACAAACACACACACACACACACACACACACAAACACACACACACAAACACACACACACACACACACACACACACACACACACACACACACACACACAAACACACACACACACACACACACACACACACAAACACACACGGGCGTGCTAGGAAACGCGTACCGATTTTCCAAGCAGTAAACATTTTGTTGTTGTTGTTTTATGTGTGTGTTTGGGGGGGGGGCGGCTTATAACTACTCATCCTTTAACTTTCAATGTACTCTTGTCATTTATCAATATCCTTTTTGTGTGAATTCAACCAGGATTATAGTCCCGAGTGCTTCCGGTCAACATTTTGCAATCCATTTGAATTTTGCACTGTAAGAGAACATTAAAAAACAAAATGAATCCCACCGGCAAACGAGAAAAGAAACGGGAAGGAAAGGAAGCTTTACAAAACGACATTAACAGTTTTGGGAATTCAGCTGAAAGCCCGCCCTGTCTCACTACCATTGTTGTGATGACTTTTGGGAACTCAAATCGATGAGATAAAACTCGGGCAGTTCCCATGCGATTATCTGTGTCATTAAATTTTGTGTGGCAGCGTGGTGGAATCAGGCTCTCGTCATTTTTGGGGCACATAGAGTTATTGGTATTATCTTAAAGCATGTTCACTTGTCTTTTTTTAGATTAAAAAACAAATATCCATTTATTTTAAATACAAGTCGAGATATTTGAGAATGAAGGAGGTGGGGGTAACCTGTTTTCAGAGCTAAAATTAGTGAGAAAATGGCAGCCAAAGATTAGTTATTTCCTAAGCTTAAGAGTCCGTGGTAACTGAAAATTTACATCTTGTATGTCTTTAATCAACGTTATTCAATAAAAATCCACACAGAAATGAGTTCTTTAATGGCCATAAAAGGTGTTGAATCCAATAACAAAAATTTGATAAAAATTCACAAACCTGCAGAAAAATGCAAGTTTCCTCACTTTGATTATTTTGACGACAGCCTGATTCCATTACCTTGCCTCACATTCCAGCATGGCCAACATGTGAGGTTTCGGAAAGTGACGATTCCAGAAAGAAGGGGGGGGGGAGTTCTTATAAGGAGGTATTAATCTCCCTGCGATCCTTCTCTTCCCGTTTCCCTTCCAGTTTGATTCAAATGGTTTTTTTTAGTTTTAGTAGAGGTTTTACGGCGCTCGCAACAGCATACGGTCATATGAGAGCCAGAAGATTAGAGGTGTTACAAGAGAGTAACAAACATAAAAAAGAAGGAGGGGAGATAAGGACGATCGATTTTTTATAGGAAAGAAGAAGCAAACCACACACGAGCACCCGCCAACCACCCTCTTCGAATGGTTTGATGCTTTGTGCTAGAGTGAAAATGTGAGTTTGTTAATGCAGCTGTTTTGACGCCGCCACCGACATACGCAATTCGGAGACAGGACTCGAATCATCCTGTCAGAGCCAACCCGGGCTGAGAAGGATAAAACGTCCCAGTAGAAAGATAAAGCAACACAATATAATCAATTCTCCCCACTCGAGAATCGAACTGGGGTTTTCTACGTGTAACGGAAAACCCCACCAAAGCGCGACAAACAGAAGCACTTGAAACAGCATGAGGAGTCTGACACTGAGAGATTCAAGATTCAAAATGATTTATTGATTTGAAAGGCCTTTGGCCCATACATCCACAAATTTTAACAAATGGTTCGGCAATTACATACATTGGTGCAGCACATTGGATGTTTAACATAAATTGGACATGCACGCCCACATACACGCATGCACGCACGCACGCACACACGCACACACGCACACACGCACACACGCACGTGACGCACGCACATACACACATACATACTCATACTCACACACATACTTACATACATACGTACATACGTACGTACATACATACGTACATACATACATACATACATACATACATACATACATACATCACATACATACATGCATGCATTCACCGAAAAGACACTGAGAGAGATACACTTAGATAGTTGTTGCTCCACTTGACTGTTTTCTTGTCTACTATGGTTAACGACCTTAAACCTCACACTAGTCTTAATCTAACCCAAAACAAAACTCAAACCCAAACCGAAACCTAAAACCGAAACCCAAACCGAAATCAAAAACCCAAACCATAACCCCAATCCTAACCCAATCCTATCCCTAACCCTAACCCTAACCTTAACCCTAAACCTGACCCTAATCCTAACCCTAACCTTAACCTTATCTTTAACCTAACCCTAACCCTAACCCTAACCTTAACCTTAACCTTAACCCTAACCCCAGTCCTAACAAATAGGAACAGTACAGATCAGTCAATCAGGTAGACCGTCACGTGGTCGAGCACCGTTTGTACTAAAAATTATATTATTATAGTGAAGCAATGTTTAAATTTCCTTCGATAAACATGTTCTAGAAAGCGGTTGGCCTTTCTTTGTTCACATGTTCTTTAAAGACTTAAAAAGGCCATTGGTGTGCATCAGCTTTGCCCCATATACTTCAGAAATGATGAGTAGATTAAAAGCATTGTCATGACCAAAAGATCTCGAGAATTAGGATTATATGATTCACTAAAAGTTAAGCTGCAAATTTAGTCTAGATCTAAAATTAAAAAACCAACAACTTATCAATGTGTTGATTATCCCTTTCTCATTAGAACCATAGGTTAGGGGGGGGGGAGGTGTTACTCCAAGGCACGTTAAGGTCATCTCCGAAAAATACCCACAGAAGCTTGAATTGTTTTAAAAAATAGAACGAACGCCAGCCTATTATAAGTAAATTACACTCCAACATAAACCTAGTGGTAATTGGCTATTATGGCACGGCTATTGGTTGAAACGAATGAAGTGTGTCTTTCTGGCGACAGCGTTTTGGAGAGATTCTAAGGCATACCCAGGGTTTACAAGAGCCTCAGTTCTTTTCAAAAATTCTCGTCTATAGAATGAACCCATGTTATTTTTTAAGGTAATGTAGTTCTTAAACGATAAGTAAAAAATGTCAAATCACCAATCCTGTAAGGTAGAAATTTTCGCTATCAAGCCCAAAATTAAATTTTTGAGCTAGAATTAAAAGCAAAGCAACCGATGCCACATTTCTCATCTATACATATTATAATATTTATGAAAGGTCTTCACTTTGGTCGCCTAAAACTTCCGAACCACTTAACTTTCAAATTTAACAAAAATAGCGGTGGTTCGGAATCATTTCAAGGGTGAACAGTTATATTAAGGAGTCTGAAGTCACTGTAGTTTAAATTTCAGCTTTTCATTAGTTTCGTTTAGCTATCTGGGGAAGGTCTGTGTTCTCAGACGCCATTGTAAACAAGTGAGGCTTCCGTTCACATGCAGTGCGCACTGATCCCACAATGACTTGACGATCGATTATTTTGAGTACGTTCATCGAAAGGGGTATCCAGCTAGTTGTTAATAACATGTAAATTTAGTTAATATGCTCAAGAGTGTCTTTTTTGTTTTGAGAAGTGTTTTACGGCGCTCGCAACAGCTCTAAGGTCATATAAGCCCGGGACTCGTTAAACATTTTCAGATAGCGGAGGCGAAAGCAGATGACAGAACATGATTTGAGAGCAGGAAAGGAGGTGAAAGGAAACATTTTTAGAGAGGAACATTTTTTAAAAATCGCTGTCAGGTTTCTAACTCGCAAACGTCGTAACCTCTAGACGACGAGAAGACTCCCCCCCCCCCCCAACCGCATGAGTGTTTGTCTTAACTCATAACAATATTGTGGTTAAGTGGTTAAGAGATCCGAAATGGGTGATGGGAAGTGGAAAGTAACGCTTTTGTGTCCTGCAGCTAAACCACTTGTTTCTAGTTTTATACTTGTCTTTTATTTTATGGTCTAGCCAGAATACCAGATAAGTATAACTGCATCAAAGGGCTTCCCTCTATTAAGCACAAACCCAACCAAACGTTAAATTGTTTGGGAGTGCACTCTATAACAAATATTAATGAGTTCCAAATGTACAAAAGACTCAGTACTGGACAGGCTCTGTGTAATTATATTTCCAAAAATAACCTTGTTTTTCAGCGCACTCGTTAATGATTATTACGTGTATGGCTTCCATGGTTTCCACAGAAAACAGCGCAATTCTTTAGAGCTGAATTTAGATAGGTCGCTACCTTAGGATTACAAAGTTCTATCTGCTCAGTACCTAGTTTTGAGAAATTTAACTTTAAAAATGTTGGATTTTACAACATGTCAAGCTTTCTTAAAAGTAATTTTTGAATATCTCAATAATGATCCAGAATAATCTTACAACTTGGATAGAACAGGTAGAACATTTTGGTTTCTTATCGCATGGTCTTATAGTAACTCAAAATGGCCAAAAATGTCAGATACAACTTTACAATTCTACGGTAGTGAGGTGGATGCACCAAATCTGCACCGCAAGTTCTTCAAATTCAATATTTGTAGCAGGAGTTGTGTGTGTCCAGTTTGTGCACTTTTGTAGGAAAGGTGAGGTATTTAAACAGAGGCACTTTTTATTCTAAACCACTCAATAATACATGGTCGGCGTCGGCACTGTGAAGGGGTTAAGTGCTTCGTCGTCGAACACAGAAGACCCGCGTTCGGTTCATGTGTGGGTAGAATTTTTTGAAATTGATATCTCGATCTTTCTGCTCGGATGTCGTACCCCCCTCAACCCGGGTTGGCCTTGATGGGCAAGGTCCAAGAAGCCCACGCACAAAAAAACGACTAACACAAATCGCTACCTCAGAATTACTAGTTTCTATCAGACATTTTAGACCGTTTTGAGTTATTAAGACCATGAGGTCAAAACACCAAGTGTTCTGTCAGCTCTATCAAAATCGTAAGATTATTCGGAGTCTTTACCAAGGTATTCAAAGAATTGCATTTGAAAAAGTTTGAAATATCTTGAAACTCAACAATTTTGAGGTCAAATTTCTCAAAACTAGGAGTTGAGCAGATTGAACATTGTAATTCTGAGGTAGCGGTACACTTACAGTGTTTATATTTTACCATTGCCTTATATAGAAGAAAGCTATATGGGGTGCCCCGTTAGCTAAAGCGGTATTCGGGTGGACCATGGTCCTAGTCCGCTGATTCAAATCACACACGGGACATTATTGAAGTTGGGTTCATTTAGAAATTTATCGTTCTCTATGTCTGTTTGGCTCTGGTGAACGTTGAATTCGGAGAACCCACTCAGAGCGCTGAGACGGATGTCAAACTCAAATGCTACCAAACCAAAAAAAAATGTAAGCTAATAGCAATGTGACTTTTAATTGAAAGTACTAGCTTGAACCGGCTCCATGGTTTGCAATGTTATCTGCATGCATACAGGTGCAACCATTTTATATTTTTGTGAGGTTAAACTATTTTCAGTTTTAGTAAGTGTTTTACGGCACTTGCAACACCATAATATCATATAAGTGCCGAAGATTAAAGTTGTTATAAAAGAGTAACAAGCACAAAAAAGAAGGGGGAGAGAATATAAGGACGCTAGATGTTTGAAAGGAAAGAAGGAGCAAACCACACCAGAGCACTTGCCAACCACCCACGAGGTTAAACTATACCAAAGACTTGAATTATAATATTCTAGAATGGGCACTGTTTATATGGCCGCTACTCTTAGCTCTAAACAAAAACTTCGCTGCGCTGGGGCGGACCGCGGGTGTTCAAATAAAGGACAACATACAAGTTTCGGTATTGTCAAGTGCGCAAGAAACCTTCCCCGTCTCGCCTTTCATTTTGTTCCAAATAGAGTCAAATTGTATGCTCCACAGTGAACCGGAATTACGTCAGAATGCATAGCTTTGGTTAGTATAATCAAAGATCGTACATAGCAAGATGGTACACTCAGCCAAAAGAGTGTCCGCGGAAGTCCGCTCATTGCTTTAGATGGTGCTGCAGTCTTTGTTTTGAAGCTCTCTTTCGTTTCTCCAGAAGAAGAATAGGAATAGCACTGCATTGCGTGCGCAGATCGACTGCTGTTCATCAGCTGTTCGGGTTCGTTCAGTGCGCACTTTTAGGTTTTTAAAATATTTTAATGACCTCTCGCCTCTCTTTCTGGCGTCAAATTAAACGAAGAAAACAGTCGCCTCTTCCACTGGAAGAGGTTTTTTTGTCAGCGTTTAAAAAGCGTTCTTCCCAAATTTGAATTCTAATTTATTAAAAAAACTTGTTAGTCTGTTCGCAAAGGGTGCACTTTTTGGAAGAGGGCGCCACTGGATTTTGAGGACGCTTTTTATTAGCTCAAAGAGAGGAGTGAACTATCTTGTTATGTACTATCTTTGGTATAATACACAAATCTATTTGCTATATTGAGGACGGTTCAACTGAGCTCACTGGTCGGTGGCACGCGCCGCAGCATTCCCTTAGCATTAGCCCGATATGAGCTGCAAGGAGGGCCACTGAGTCAAACAATGGTGGTATTTCCACAGGGTACCGTCCAAACAATCTAGAGTGTGAAGAATGCCTCATAGGTTTCCTCAGAAATAAATGAACTTCGATTTCTGAAAGGTCAAATAAACGTCACAATGGCAGGTAAAATGTAGCCTCCAGTAATTCAGTTACCCAAGCTTTCATACCCATCATATACATAAATGCACTCTGAAAGTGGCCTTAGAGATCATTATCTAATCTACTCGTTACCCTATCGTGATTCCAACAAAGTAATGAAAACAAAATTTTGCCATAACACTTAATTTTGTAGAATCTCAACATCTGCAAAGTGCTACTGGAATGTTACTTATCTGTATTAATATCATATTTGTTGTGTCTTTTGCCTTTTGACCAACATTGTTCACGTTTCAAAGTAGAAATGTTAGATGACCTCAACAGTCAACTGAAAAAGGTATTTCCATCATTGCTAACTAAAGGATGCAACAGTTAGTTCCTAATTCCCAGTCGTTGTTTTGATATCGTTAGTTTTCTAACGAGTTTAATCTGCTTTATTAAGAAAGAAAATCTTGAAGGATGAGTGTTTGAATCAGTGATTGCGGAAAAGGGGAAAGGAGGCAGAAGGAAAACAGGGGGACAACACAACAAGTGTTATGCAACGAATAAAAGGATTAGCATAACGAGATTTCAGCAGCAACACAAATAACTCAACCATCCCCCAGATCCCACACTCACCGCATTCCTTCCGCTGCACATCCGTTAATTACGTTAGCACATCAGTGTTGATGAACATTGCCCGTTTTTCCGATGCCTGACTGTACACTGCAACTTCTCAGCTCAACTCCACGGCTTCAAAAAGAAAAGCCTCGAACCATAAGCTCGTTGATGTGGAGAGCGCCACTGGTAGTCCTACTTGTTTTCTTTCCCTCTGCTTTTTCTGTCTTCCGATCATGTTTATTTCCTTACCCTAAGAGACTGTTATAACGCCGGAGTTCTTTTTGTTACACACACAAACAAGCAAACAAACTCGTTGACGATATGAGATCCCTCCGAAAAATTATTTTAACTACAGGTAGGCCTACTTCTTTTATTTTAATTAGCGGACGATAACCGTCCACCCGATAGAAAAGAGGGTCAGATTTCTCCGTCCCTCGGAGTGCCTCGGGCAGTACCTGCCTCGCTAAACCAGGGGGCACTTCAACTTGTAATTTAATTTAGAATGACTGCAGCGATACTCTGGTCAGTTGAACACGTTCCCCTAAACCTGCAAACACATTTTGGTTCATCGCCACTCACATTATTTAAACAGATCCAACAGTGTTCACTCTTTATGGAAACTTTCTTCTATGCAGCAAAAGGAGAAACGTTTTCTCGTTGAATTCATAACAAAATTACGATAGGTCTACCACAATTATTTCCCCTCGAAGCAATGTTCAAGAGAAGTGAAATTGTTTTCATCGAGCATTGACAACATTGGTTCTCAATTCATCATAATGATATTGTTATTCTCTCGGGAGTTTTAATTTCCTGGTGATCTCTTCCTGTTTGGGAATCTGGAGCTGTAATAATGACTGAGATAAATGACCCACCACGGAATACAAAAAAGGACTGTCTGACGTCCTGTTATAACTGAGTAAAAGTTCAGTTTCTAATAAAAACTTTAACCGAAAGTGCTTCCTTTACGAAACGAAGCCTCTTATAGGGACAAAACGTAAAAGATTCCTCACCCCCTTGTCCCGTAAAAACGCACAAAACCAAAACCCCCCAAAAATATACGAAAAAAACCAACAACAGTAAACCAAAAAAAAAGAAGAACATTGAAAAAAAGAGAAAGCGTTCTTCTTTCCCCCTTTCCCCACCTATATATGGAACCCGATGTCGAAGGCAGTTTTGGGAACACTGGGAGTTGTAGCCAAACGTTGCTTGCGAGGTTGCATTCAGATAGATATAACCTACATTGGACATGTACATCAAAGCCTGCCACTTGATACACATTTCTCGATTACTTATAATTTTCTAGCAGTTGTGTATTCAGATAGGGAAACCTGATCGCTGATCTGCGCTGCTTGTCTGAACCATTTAGACTACTTACAGTCTGTTGCATGTTCATTCCTTTTTAATATTCAACATGGCGATCAGGTCACACGATGTCTATGTCACGCACTAGAATGTGGGTTGTTTCATTTTTTATCTATTTTGTGGACTACATTCAATTCCAAGTACGTCTTGAAAATGTCATCTTATTCAGTCCAAAACTTTTGTTTCAATGATCTGGGGTTGTTTGATATTTTTGCACTGTAAACACTGATTATTTTGTTGGCTTCTAAAATGGGGCAGTATTTGAGAGTTTTCACTGTAGCATGTAGTACCGTACGTGTTCAGGATATCTCTCTGTGTGTGTGTGTGTGTGTGTGTGTGTGTGTGTGTGTGTGTGTGTGTGTGTGTGTGTGTGAGTGTGAGTGTGTGTGTGAAAATCTTTGTAAAATCGCAGATATAATGCGGAAATAATAATAATTGGTCAGGCAATAAATAGGGATAAAAATCAGTTGATAAAAGAAAAGAAAAAAAAGCAAAAACTTTTGTTTAATTTATATGATTTTTAGTAGAAAATGGCAATTTGGTAACTGTGCTGAAAAATAATATTCATTTCACCACAATGTCTTAGGAAACTGACAGGATGCAGAGGTGGAAGAGGGTCTGGCTATTTCAGCAAAATCCAATTTCCTCCATTTGCACAAAGCGATTCAGAGAGAAAGAGAGAGAGAGAGAGAGAGAGAGAGAGAGAGAGAGAGAGAGAGAGAGAGAGAGAGAGATAATAAGAGAGAGAGAGGGAGACAAAAAAAGAAAGAAAGAAAGCCTAGAGAGAGAGAAAAAGAGAGAGATAGAAAGAGAGACAGAATGAGACAGCCTAGAGAAAGAGAAAGAGAGAAAGAAGAGAGAGAGAGAGTCGAGAGCCTAATAGAGAGAAAAAGAGAGAGAGAAAAAGAAACAGAAAGAGAGACATAGAGCCAGAGAAAGAGAGAGATAGAGAAAGAGAAAGCCGAGAGAGAGAGAGAGAGAGAGAGAGAGAGAGAGAGAGTGAGAGAAAAAGAGAGAGACAGAGAGAGAAAGAGAGAGAGAGAGAAAGAGAAAAAGAGAGGACAGAGAAAGAGAAAGAGAAATCCTAGAGAGAAAAAGAGAAATCCTAGAGAGAAAAAGAGAAATCCTAAAGAGAAAGAGAAATTCGAGAGAGAGAGAGAGAGTGAGAGAGAGAGAGAGAGAGAGAGAGAGAGAGAGAGAGAGAGAGAGAGAGAGAGAGAGAGAGAGAGAGAGAGAGAGAGAGGGGAAGCGAGAAAGTTGAGGGTCTGCCCTCGAGCTGTAATTTCATCAGCCTTGACATAACACTGGCCTGTCTGCCCACCCCGCCCCGTTTACTTTAAACGAACTCCTCAATTTGCCGAGATTGCGCAAATGACCAGCGTCTGGACTTCAGGTCACGTGATCGATAACGTCAGAGTCACTGCGGGCGGCCCGGGACTCGCATGTCCGTGACTTTGCGCACAATTGAGCTCTTTTCCTTTTAGAAGAAGAAAGACTTTAGCTTGTGGTGTGGGCAGCGTAGGATTAAATAAGCTTCATATTCTGGTCTGTTTATTGAGTATTGGATCAGTGTTATTAACACACGCACAGTATATGCACAAAAAGTCGTGAGATGGTATGAGAAATGATTTGATCACAAGACAATTAGATTATTAACGAAAACCTTGCCCGAGTTTAGGTATTCACGTCTTCAAATCAAATGAAGCATCATAGCTACCCACAACGGGTTTTATATCTATACAAACTGTGGAAGCTGCTAAAATAATACGAAAACGAATAAACAAGCAACACCACAATTAATCAAATTGCATGGAAAACAGAATAGAAAACGTACGGCAATAAAGAGAAATGTAGCTTTTACACGGAGTACCTGGTCATCTTTAATGAGAACTCATATTATGACTCATTTGAATGAAAAGATAAGTGTTCGCCTTAATCAGAATGGAACCAAATCGTGTTCTATTTTTAACGTCGTAGTAGTAAGACTCCAAGGCATTCATTGGCCGACTGGCGTAGACTTACGTTCAAGGAAATGATATCCTCTTTATTGTACGATTCTTTCTGTCTCAACAGTCTATCTACAGTAGCCTACAATTTAGATCTATAAAATGCAATAAAAAGACAACAGTCTGTGACAACATGGCACTGTATCAAATGGAACGAGATCAACGGTATTCGGGTAAACTTTAACACTCAATTCTAAACTTTCTTGACCTTCTACACACATCCGGGGTTTCCACTCTCATTGGTGCCACTTTTTGGGTCGCCTCGACGTCATTCAGGAAAGGCACTTTTAACTTATTTTAAGAATGGGGGACCGAATTTTCGAGTTATACGTTTACCCGGAATCCTAACACTAGTAGGGAAAAAAGTACTATACATTTTTGAAGGACGTTATTTAAACGGAAATGTCACAGAGTACGTTCATATGGCGGGGTGTTGTTTTGCTTTTATTCACTCAAGCAATATTGTAACAAACAACGAATACACACGTGAAATCCTCATCATTTTGAAATGACACTTGCGCCGCCTAAGGGCTCGTGTCTAAACTGAATTTGGAAAATACTTCTATTTCAGGGTTCACGGAAATGGGGACATTTTCCCCCTTTTTCGGTAGTGTGAATATTTTGCAACAACACTAGAGAATTTCGTCACTCTTTGTACACGTATGGACTATTTCAAGTTGCCAAAACACGAGTCGGTTATTCATGTTATATTTTATTTATATATATTTCTCATCAACAAGAAAAAACAAAAAGCAACAACAAGAAAAAAACAAAAAAAACAAAAAAAACAACAACAAACGAAAACAGACAAACAAACAAAAAACAACTATAAAAAAAACGGTAAAAAACTGGAGATCCAAGTGCACATTAATATAAGAGAATCAAATCTTTTGAATTTATTGTCGCCTGATATGTAGATCTTTCTTCAACGGAAGCTTTCGTTTCGTGTTTTACATTTGTACATTTACCCAAACCTATATTCTGTCTACGGGAATACGGCCCACATTTAATACTTGTTTTTTTTCCCCCTGCAAGCGAAAAAGTGAATAAAATCGTGAGTATCTTGAATACAGAATCTGCAAGTATGTACGTCCATTAAATTATGCAATCAAATGCTACATGCGTGTCGTATTTTTGTTGGGTTTTTTTTACTTACTACTCATGTTCGTTATGGTCCTTTTTTTCAAAACACTAAGCACACAATTTACGATATTTTTCAGCAGTAATCAGTTTTGTCGTTTTCCTAGAAGGATCCAATATTATCATAACAGAAGAGCCCAGAATAATATAAATAATGGATGTTTTTTGTTCATAATTACAGAATAATATAAATAATGGATGTTTTTTGTTCATAATTACGAGAACAGTTTAATGATTTTGGGTTTATTTGAGAGGGGGGACGGGGGTATTTATTTTTAATTTTTGGGGTTGAAAAATAAGTGGATTGTGAGAAATAGCCAACATGTATTATAATAAGTTAGAGGAGTAGAACAAGCACTGTTGGCTAGTTGAGCAACTGGTGCTCTTTCAAGGGGAGACAATGGGAGATGGTGTGCCGCTCTGCCCTCCCCCTTGCGGAAGGAAACACCATTCATCTGTTTTCTATACGTATTATATTCGTGAAAGTCCATCACTTTGGTCGCCTAAAACTTCCGAACCACTTAACTTTCGTATTTGAAAAAGTTAACGGAGGTTCAGAATCATTTAAAAGATACACAGTTATATTAAGGAGTCTGAAGTCACTGTAGTTTAATTTTCAATTTTTCTTTAGTTTCGTTTAGATCTAATCTTGAAAAAGGCCGTATTCTAAGACGCCATTTTAAACACGTAAGGCTTCCGTTCACAAACAGTGCGTACAATGACTATGACTTGACACTCTATTCTTTTGAGTCGGTTCATCGAAGGGCTACCGAGCTAGTATCATAATACTTAATAATTATTGGTGATTCTTTGTTCTTATACTAAGAAAGCACCTATAGTATGATGTAAAATCCAAAACAAAAAATTGACACCACTTTTCTCCTCCGATTTTTTAATTTTAAAAAAAATTGTTGTATGGGGGGGGGGGGGGGGGGGGGCAGGAATTTATATCTCTTTGCTCAAACGTCATAGATTATCTACTTAAGCTCATCGACAAAATATTCGTTGTGTCGGTAGCCTTGTGGTTGGGTTATAAGACCCGTAATGGTGAGATTTCGGGTTCGGGGTTTCGAGCCTCAGCTCGGTCCGACGCTCAGTCCGTGGGAAAGGCACTTGAGACGAATTTCCTATTTAGCTCGGTCCTTTCGGTACGGACGTTAAACTCGGAGATCCTGCCTCTTAAATTATAACTTAATGGAGTTAATGCGGGTGTTAAACTAAAGCCATTTCCAAGTTTTCAAACTGTGTTATTTCATTTCTTGACTTAAAGAGCCGCGCCAAATGCCCTGCCAATGCGTTCAGTTTGGCCAAAGAATGATCTATATCCTTACAAAACAGTTGCGCCTTTGTGCCATTTACAATTTAAAAACCCAAAACAAAACAACAACCAAAAAAGACCGAAACACACAAAAAAATTAAAAAGGAGAACCCCCCGCCGTCACGAAACTTGAGTCTGTGAAAACGATTCACTTCTGGCGTCACCGAGAGGTCGTGTGTGTCTCTGTATTCACAAAACGAGCAAACACCTTGGTGTGCTCCAGTCTGGAATTTTTTCTGTGTTCCTGTCTCGTTGGTTCTGACAGGACGTTTTTATGGCTTTTGTTTTTGTTTTGTTTTGTTTCTTCTTTTTGTTTAAATTTAATTAACAATGCCTTCTCGTTGTTCTCTGATACTGAGTCATTCTTGTTCGTGGTGGACGCGAGGACGCAGAAGTCACAACGTAATACGTTACCTGTAGTCGAAAAGAAAGAGAGAACGCTTTATGCCATAAAATGCTTACGCGAGCAAGCAAGTGCCCAGCGCCAGTAATTTACCTGTTTGTGTCTTGCACGCTCTCGCGTTCCGGTCTATGTCGAGATGGACTTGATTTGATCAGGCCGTTTCAAGGGACGATACTGCCTATGCCCCTGTGTAATTACAAACATGTTAGATTCTGTGTAAGCAGGAAGAACGAAAAAATAAAGTATCACAATACGTGAAGAACTGACTGAACCTTAGAACTTCGTGTGTGGTCAAGCTCTTTGAGGAATTCGAAATGGGGATACAATCGAGAGGCCACCTTGCAACTAGCTTGTTTGTTTGTTTGACTAACGTGAAACAAATCGGCACAAAACGACCATTTTAGAGAAGGCAAACACAGGGCAAGACAGACAAAACAAGAGAGAGGAAAGTGAATGAGTTGGACCAAGTTGTGGCATCCACCAACGATCCTACAAGACTAGCGGGTGAGTACATTTTATAATGGCAAAGATAATATAAGCCCAGTGGCGTAATACAACCTTTCCATATTTTTTCTGTGTTTCAATATTCTATTGTTTAAAAAATAAAGTTGTCATAACTGGCGTCTATAGAGCAGCAATTTCGCTCTTCATCATTGCACGCAGGTTATGTGGGTCGATTCCCTGAAAGAGAGGTTTTTATGGATTATCTTCGTAGTCTACAAGAATGTTGTATTCCACTCAGCCCGGGTGATCTTAGGCCGGTAGGTTCGAAACAGACCACCCTCAGGATGATATAGATCTAGATCTAAGTTTTGTCAATGGTGTGAAAATAATTGAAAGGATTCCGTAATGAGTGAACACCCAAACAAATAATAAATAAAGAAGAGACCTAGACCTAGATCTAGATCTATTTAAAACCCTAACAACAGACCTCTACTATTCTACTCTGTCTCATCTCATAGTGGTTGTTCGTTACGGAAGTCCTCGCAGATGATTTACAATATTTGCGACATATTAAGTTTTTGAGAAAACGTGTAATAGATACCTTATACCACTCATGGCTTCATTAAGAAGGTAATAATTGCGTTTCAGCAAATGTGCCCGGCGAATATAACGAAACAGTATGTTATTTTTCAACTCGGGGAAAGTTCAACAGATTTGTATAGTTTCTAGCTTTCCGTTTATGATTTGCAATTTGTCTGTTCAATATTACACGAAAATGGCAATTATTTATATGTCCTCTTCTTCATCCGATATGACACATTATTTGAACTCTTTTTCTGTAATTTCCTGACTTGGGTCACACAGGTAATGTCAGTCTAATATCATCAAGCGAATTCTAATTTTCCCATTCATAACTTCACTGAAATGAATGTCTTGTAAATGCGTTATATGATGTTGTAAACGTTTTAAAAAAATGGGAAATAATTTCACTTTTTTTTGGGTACTATCGTTCTTACAGTTTTGACGGTTTCTCCTGCACATCCTTCATTATCTTTCCTCTTTATTTCCTCTCCCAATTCTCTTGCCTCCTCGTCCTCTCTTCCCTTTCCTCCTTTCCCTCATTCTCCCTCTTTCTTCTTCCCCACCCCTTCAACCCTACCAAATCAGATTCACCCGTATCATAACCCAGCTTAATGCTAACCGGGTTAACGTCCTCCACCACCCCATCCCCACTCCGACCCCACCACACTCTCATACCTACATAGCACAAAGAGAGAGAGATAGAGAGAGAGGAGAGAGACAGAGAGAGAGAGAGAGAGAGGAGAGAGACAGAGAGAGAGAGAGAGAGAGGAGAGAGACAGAGAGAGAGAGAGAGAGAGAGAGGGGGAGGACAGAGACAGA
Organism: Aplysia californica; assembly: GCF_000002075.1. Lineage (NCBI taxonomy): Eukaryota > Metazoa > Mollusca > Gastropoda > Aplysiida > Aplysiidae > Aplysia > Aplysia californica. The sequence goes on from NW_004797748.1 coordinate 361,899, forward strand.
GAGAGAAAGGAGATAGAGAGATAGAGAGAGAATGAGAGAGAGACAGAGAGAGAGTCAGAGAGAGAATGAGAGAGACACACGCGCACACACACACACACACACACACACACACACACACACACACACACACACACACACACAGAGAGAGAGAGAGAGAGAGAGAGAGAGAGAGAGAGAGAGAGAGAGAGAGAGAGAGAGAGAGAAATCGATAATTAATTAAAGACGTTGATAAGAATGGGGCAGGCAAAATAACGGATGCAGTTCATTCGTTACGCCTTGAGATTCTTGACAAAATTAGGGACAAATACTCATCTTTGATGGAGAACCTATTTACTTCAAAGATAAGTTACTGAAGAGGTCAAAGAAAGTTATTGCACTTTATCATGGCCAAGAAACGAAACTGCCCTTTTAGCACAGCAATAACGTTATAATAAGTACTTCAATTTCGGTTCTCAAGTACATTAAACATAAACAAAGGATTTAGTGAGATTCTCTCAATATTTGGTGTTTTTTGTTGTTGTTGTTAGTGTTATGAACTAGGGATGTAGTTAACCAATCTCACTCCTCGGTTAATCGAACATTTTCTAAATGTCTCGATCAATACTCGAACAACTCTTTTGTCGATTTTTTTTCGCTAGATCTAGATCTAGTTGATCCTGTCTCATGCTGCGATATTTGCAAGCACACCGCTGTTCGTCTAGTTATTTTCTTCTATGTGCAGTCAATGTCTTGCGTGAGGGACAAAGAGTGTACCACGGTCTGAAGATGCGAGTTCCAATCCTAAATGAGAAGGATTTTTATAAAATATCCCCGCCTGCCTGCTGGGACAGTCAATGAATCCGTCTCAGTTTAGGCTGGCCATAAAGAGGCTGCATGTGGGTGGTTGGCGGGTGCTCTGGAGTGGTAAGCTCCTTCTTTCCTATCAAACATCTATCGTCCTTATCTCACCACGTTCTTTCCTATGTTTGTTACTCTCTTGTAACACCTCTAATCTTTTGGCGCTCATATGACCTTAATATGCAGTTGCGAGCGCTGTAAAACCTCTACTAAAGCTAAAACAAAGAGGCTGAATAGAAGCAGTCCGCCTCCCAAATAGTCAACGTTGTGTTATGAGTTGAGGGGGAGGGGGGGGGGGTAGTAAACTATGAATATCTTTGAAAAGATTCCAAATAATCTTTGGGTTTTGTTGGTTTTTTTTGAGCAGATAGAATGTTGATTCTGACCGCATGGTCTTAGTAACTCAAAAGGGCCAAAAATGTCAGAAAAAACCCGCTGTAATTCTAAGCAATGTGCACAACACCCAAATACCGTCAGCAAGCATTTATAGTGTTACAGAAGTGAAGTAAAAAAAATTTCATTTTTTAAACAAATGTAGTTATATTTTCAACATTTAGAATTATTGAATTTCGATAGAATACTTCTTGAGCACACGCAACCGATACCACTGATTAAGAAACTGCAATACAAAAAAAACCACAACTCCAAAACCCCCCAACAAAAACAAACAAAAAACAAAAACAAAATCAGCCAAAATTGTGGGCTTAGGACATTTTAATGCTGGCCGACGATATGGGAATATAGCGAGTGCCTTTGTCTCGCTGCTGTGATATACTCTTAGCTGAGGGGGAGGACTCGAAGCAACACCCTCTTAATAACTCATTGAGGACCCGCATTTGGCTCACTTCAAGACTTAAAGGGTACTTTACAAAAAGAAGCATGATAACTTCCTTGTTGTTGTTGGTGATGTTATCGATCCAGCAAAAGCTGGGCTCTTGTCCTTCTGTTCAATGACATGTAGTGACAAATGCAGGTCTGATGCAATTTCTGTACTGTTCCATGGAGTGTGAATAACTTCCTTACATGTGGATGGTTGGTGGGTGCTCTAGTATTGTGTGCTCCTTCTTTCCTGTCAAACAACTATCGTCCTTATCTCTTCTCCTTCTTTTTTTGTCTATGTTACTCTCCTGTAATACATTTCTTCTTCGGCACTTATATGACCTAACTGTGTTGCAAGTGCTGTTAAACTCTGACTCAAACTAAAACATCCTTAATTATACAGATGCTTTGATTCTGTTCCGTTTACCTCAAAGTCCAAAGGTAGAGAACTCCATGCCTCCCTTGAACTATGCAAAATCGTGTTTCTGATTTGTGTATGGGGGTTCTTTCTAAATGTGCCGTAATATTGCCTTTGGTATGCCGTTGTTCGTTCGGATGTGTATGTCAACTACGCACTGAAGGAATTAAGTGTTCGAAATTGGGCTGATTTGGGTGTAATCATTTTTATCTTCCCGCTTTTCAGCTTGTTTCCAATATGTTTCTAACAATGGAGCAGTTCTTTTGCGTAGTAGGAGATCTTTGTACACGCTTCTTCATTCAGACTAAAATACGTGATCTAAAAAGGAAAGGGTATTCCTAAAACATTTTGCAGGTGTCTTATTTCGGTCTCTCCCTGTAGCTCTCTTACATAGACTTGTATTGTAATATCCAAGACTGTGCACTTTGGCCTAATTCTGGTTCACCAAAGAATGCACAAAGTGGGTGATTGGCGGATGCTCTGGTTTTTGTCTGCTTCCTTTTTCCTATCGAACATCTATCGTCCTTGTCTCTCCACCTTCTTTTTCGTGTTTGTTAGTCTCTTGTAACACCTCTAATCTCGGCATTTATATGACCACTTTGAGTTGCAAGTGCCGTAAAACTCTTACTAAAACTAACGAATACACCATCTTACTTTATTTGGAACCAAATGAAGGGTGTAGGCTAATCTCTACACCGTTCGGTGTGCAGACGTGGGCAGGAAATAATAATAAATGAGTACATTTCTCAGAGAAAATAGAGTGCGATTGACAGACATAGCAGATTCGAAAGGTATGGTCGACATAGGATTCTCTTGTTGCATCTCCTAACGTCTATAGTTTCATATCGTGATTACTCGGAATTTGGCAAAAAGTTATGCCAGCACATTAGCTGTCTATACATCGCCAAGAATATCACAGACGCCGAAAATCAATTTGAAACTTCAAACGGGGGACACAGTGACCAACAAAATCATAAAAAAGATTAGACGCGTGAGATATTAGAAAATAACTTCTGAATCGCGTAGAGAAACATCTGACCTACAGGGAGGCTCTGTATTTGATGGAATGTATTTGTCTGGTTTCTGGGTGCAAAAGTCAACAACGGGACAAAATCGAAAAAAGCTTTTCGACGATGGGGGAAAAACAAACTAAATAAACTCTTAAACTGTCAGAAACGCAAATATTTACTGATCGAAAAGAGTCTGGAAGTCTGAGTGCTCATGTCTTGTGTCTGTTCCTGAGATTAGAAGAATCCTGTTTGTAAGTATGAAACAGTGCTAGAAAAAGACAGAGCAAGATAATAGTTCATTTTATATACTTTTAAAAAGTAGTCGTACGGGTGGGTAGGCAATAGTGGCTTTTAAAATTACCTTTGAAGAGTGTCAGTAAACATGGGGTCATAGTGATTTCACAACTTGTCATAGTCTATTCTGTCCCTTAGCGCTTCGTTAACTAGGTTAATTATATTACTATGCTGAATTGTAGGTCACATGGCCCTGGTTCGAATCCCAGGCTGGGCGCTTTTTTAAAGTTGGGTCGTTGTGTGGAGTTTTCAAGGCTCTCAATCCATAGGGCTCTGTCTTGTCGAAGATAGACGGTAACTAGCGAGGTCCCGCCTCCTGATTTTCCTCAAGGTGTTAATAAATGCATTACACCCAATCGTTTACACACACATATTCTGTCTCTTTGCATGTTAAATGACTTATAGTAATAATAATATAACTTATAGTACTGTATTATAATAAGATGGAATATTATCAGTGCATTATTAGTGGGGCACTTCCTTTGATTCAAAAACTTAATGATCATATAACGCCTTGCTTTTCTTCTATGAACCATGTTGATGTCGCCTTAGTTCAAAATGTAATTTAGGTTCAACCAGTACCCTACTCCCCCCCCCCCCCACACACACACAACCGTGATTGGGACATATTGTTATAACTGTTTTTGTGATATCTTAAATGTTTTGTATGGTGGTATTTTTCTTTCTTTGTACAAACTTCATTAGTGCTACAAACTTAGCAGGAGGTGGGAGGGCGCTAGGAGTGGGCTATTCTTTCTTTCACTGCGTCGTTTCTGTTTGTCTGTCTTGTTTTTCGTTCCCTTGCTCTAAAGGACCATTTCTCCGTTGTGCATCTCTGAACTTAAATTTAAAAAATCCCATGAAAACGAAATCTCGGCCAATGATTCAAGACGAGGTTCGCACGAACCATTTCACATGTTTCATTTTGGTCTTTAATCTTTCTGCTATCCAAAGACATAGCAAAGTAACCGGACATTTCATGATTTTGGTAAAAACGCTAAAATCTCTTAACGCGTATTATTTAGACCAGGCACATACGTAGCTTTATCTTTATAAAAACTGTTATTTCGGATGTCGATGTCACGTCCTGACTTTGGCACAAGAAGAATATGAGCTAGACTTTTTTTTCTTTTAGTAGAAATTTTTCTGCGCTCGCAACTGCATTAGGTCATATGAGCGCTTGGGCTAGACTTCAACCAAATAAACAATTCCTCCCCCCCACCCCCAAGGAAAAAAACGCCTACAAAATCCTCAGTTAATTTGTTAGATACGTCGCTCTTCTTTGGGGCGACAGAATTTCACATCTTTCGTACAGTCGATTGAATTCAGCTCTCTGACGTGCGCCAGACATATTTCGTTTAACTCTTTAGTGTGAAGCTTTTGTACTGCTGAAGTTGCCTATAAAGGAGAAAAGTGCCTTCCATATATACTCAAGAGTTTGCTTGTAGCACGTAAGCCTTAAAGAGTTAATCCCGTCTAGGTCTCTAGCTGGAGCAGAGGGGGGGATATTGCCTACGGGTGTTTTATTGACTGCCTGACGCCGGTTCCCCCCCGAGTCACGTCTCTGTAGAGGACCCGCGGTATAAATAAATACACTGCATTGACAAGGGGCGGCGAAAAGACAATCTAAATACGACTTTGCCAATTTGAGAGTAAACATGTATCCTCGGAGGATGAGTTTATTCACAAAAAATTTAAAAAATATATGATGTGCGTATTACTTAGGGAAGCAATACGTTTACAATCTTCGGCTATGATAAAGAAGTGATATTTTCATAAGTTTATTTATGGAACTTGACAAAATATTTAAATGAATTCAACCTCCAACGGACTTTACAAACCACGTCTAAATTAACTTCACAAAATTGAAATGGTATTTAAGGGGGGAGGGGGTGGCTACACCTGAAGGCTATCTCGCTTATTAGCAGACCAAATTTTACCAAATTTCCCACATATAATAAGCATAGTAAGGAGTCTTAAAATCTGCAATCAAATTTGAGAAAAAAATTTCGTTTCCATGGATACGGCGGCCATATTTGATTTTGTTGACTTGTCTTACGTAATAAATACCGCACTAACTTCCCACGGAAATTAATTCTGGGTTTTTTCGTACGTGTTAACTAACATTAGATCTAAAAATTTGTCTGTTGTTGTGTTCTTAAACGGATTAGACAATCTTTAATAATTTTTTTCCGGAGGTAGTATTCAAATTTGCAAAAATATCCGTGAAAATCCGCACTCCAGACACCACCATCAAAAATCTATTCCATATATAGAAAATTCAACTAACAAATTCTTAGTTTTAGTATTACATCTTTTCTTCATTCCGTGAAAATGCCATGAAGATTGGATGAAAAATGGTGGAGCTATTCAAAAAAGTATAGAGAAAAATTGCATTTTGAGAAAACGGCCGATAAAGAAAAATAAAATATTGATTTTATGAGGAAATGGTGGTGACAAACATGTCCGGTAGGGGAAGAAATAAGGTGTTTTGGGTTTTTTTTATTTTTATTTATTTATTTATTTATTTATATATTTTTTAAAATTATTATTATTATTTATTTTTTTTTTGGAGGGGGGCTCTAATGCAGTGAAATAGTTGTAGGAGATGCTGAGGAAGCTAAAAATGCCTATAACTCAAATTCCATAATTTTGAGCGGAATCGGGACTTTGGGAGTGTAGCCCCCCCCCCCCCCCCCCCCCCATTCTTAAAGCCATTCCAAACTACCTTTTTAGAAAGAACAAATACTATGTATGTGAGGCAGTGTGGTGGAATCAAGCTCTCATCAGTTTTTGGGCATGTAGAGTTATTGGTATCATCTTAAAGCTGGTTCAATTGTCTTTATTTGGATAAAAAAAATATCCTTTTATCTTGAATACAAGTCGATATATTTGCGAAAGAAGGAGGTGGGGGACATCCTTTTACCGAGGTAAAATTAGTGAGAACATGGCTGCCAATGATAAGTTTTTTTCCTTAGCTTAAGAGTCCATGGTAACAGAAAATTTACCTTTTTTGTGCCTTTAATCAACGTTTTTCAGAAAAATCCACACAGAAATGAGCTCTTTAATGGGCATGAAAGGTGTTGAGCATAAAAAAAAAAAATTAAAAAAAATTGATAAAAATTCACAAACCTGCGGAAAAATGCAAGTTTCTTCACTTTGATTATTTTGACGAGAGCCTGATTCCACCTCGCTGCCTCACATATCACGTCACCAAAGACGCTAAACGTATTCTATAACGTCTCATTTCATAATGAATATCCGTACAAAGGAGCCCATTGACTTTTTCTGTGAAAGGAGATAGTCTACTTCCTTTTGGTCAATGATAACGTCAGTTGCTAAATGTTCGATATTCTTTTAGGTGGGGTTGGAGAGGAGGGGGCAATATTGGCAAATAAAAGCTGACAAAGAAAAGGTGGTTTTGATATCCTCTAAATGAAGTACATCTTTAATGTGGGTTACTTCGATTTTTTTTCCTTGCTAGCTGTCGCGTAAAATCTCAGTTGCATCTCCTTATTGTTTAGCTTTTCTTCGTTCACGATTTGCGCATTTTGACGTCTTTATTTACGGTGATATGAAGGGATATCCAGAGGTCAAATAGACCCGGGATGCGTCATCAAAAGAGATTCGGTCGAGTTGGGGAGATTTTGTTCGACCGCACACTTGATATGAATTAGAACCCGGGTTTGCGCCTTCAAATATGACCTCATAAATAAACGTTCTGACACCACAATGTCATGTGACGCAAACTAACATTCTGATTGGCTGTTGGCCACAATGTTCCTCAAACGCTCTCTATCAGGACCTAAAAAATGAAACCTGTTTGATTTTGGCGGATTGGATTTGTTTGTGCTAAAAATGACAGCTTTCCAATTCCAGGAAGGAAAATATGAACACTCTCATAAGGATCAAACCCCGTGAAATGGTGATTTGACGAAAATGTCTCCAGTGGGTGTTGGATATTACAAGCCATATATATGTCACGGAGAGAGACATGCAGTGCAAACTGGCGCCCGTGGTGTAATTTTTAAGTTCCGGGGTTGCACGCAAAAATATGAGTTTTCCATCGAGTTTCTCCGTCTTTCTGCTGAAATTCTGTTTCTCATTCGACCCGGGCTAGTCCTATCAAGCAGGGACGAAACAGACTGTTTCGAAAACATAGACTTGAATTATACTACTAGACTGGCTTCTCTCATGGTTGCCGCGCCTTCAGTGGTGTCGGTAGCCTATTTGTTAGGCTACCGGACTCATAATAGTGAGATTGTGGGTTCAGGGGTTAGAGCCCCAGCTCGGTCCAACGTTGTGTCCTTGTGAAAGGCACTTTACACGAATTTCCTTTTTGGCTCGTCCTTTCGGAGATGGATGTTAAACTCGGAGGTCTCGCCCTTTTAAATAATCTAATAATATTGATAGCGGCTTTAAACGTATACCCTTTTACCTTTATTTCACCGCTCTTTGCTCTCTCTCTCTCTCTCTCTCTCTCTCTCTCTCTCTCTCCCTCTCTCTCTCTCTCTCTCTAAAAAATAATCACAGCACTAATAGGCACCGTAGGCACGCAAATAAAGTGCAAAATACAAGTCTCAAAATAATAGGCGAGCGCGCGCGCAACCTTTCCCTCTTTGTCCTTCATTTGGCTTCAAGTAGAATTAAATGATGCTCGGAATTAAATAAGTCAAAGTGCACAAGCTTGGATATTTTGATAGAAGTCTAGGCTAGAAGAGTGAATTAAATTGTATCCATATGGGTGATTAGCGGATGCCCTGGTGTGGTTTACTCCTTCTTTCCCGTCAAACAGTACTCAAACATCTATCGTCCTGATCTCTCCTCCTCCATTTGTGTGTCTGTCTCTCTCTTGTAACACATTAAATTATATTCGGACTGAGTCTGTTGTGCTGTAACACACCTACTCAAACAAACAAATCTAATCTTCGGCACTTACATGACCTTACTTGTGTTGCAAGTGCCCTATAACTCTACTAGATTTTTTAAAAATGTATTCACGTGGGTGTAATGTACTTACCATTACGGCGCATTGTGACGGTTCAAAAAAAACTTTCTTAATAAGGCATCCCTTATTATTTGAAAGGCCGACCAACTTTAAAAACAGGTAAAACAAATCTTCAGACAAGCTAGCATTATAGACGAGGGAAGCCACGGATGCTGGAAGCTTGCTAAACTTGCTGATTGCTCCGAGTTTTTTTTTTTCCCCATCAGACTTTTAATGGGCTCAGTGACTTCTTCTTAATATACTCCAGTCACCACCAACAGAAACAAATTTACTCCGTTAATTGAAAATTTAACAGAACATTGTATAATGTGACATATTCTCTTCATCCTGAGAAAATTTTCCAGAAGACTGGGTGAAAATTGGCGAAGTTACTTTTTAAAAAGTATATTAGAAAAACAGCGTTTTGAGAAAACGAGCGTTAGAGAATTTTTTTAAAAATCTTTATGAGGATGGTGGTGACTAACATGCCTATGTGACAAAATAAGGCTTTAGGGGGTTCTTATGCGATTAAATAGTTGTTAGAGAGGCTGAAGAAGCCAAAAACGCCCATATCTAAAAAGCAACAAATTTGACCCCAATCAGAACTCTCAGGTGTAGCTTCCCGCCACCCCCACCCCCCCTCCCCCGGATCCTTGAAAGGCCAAACATCCTTGAAAACATGTAAAGCAAATTCGAGGCAAGAGGGTGGTTGGCGGGTGCTCTGGTGCGCTTTGCTCCTTTTTTCCTATCAAACATCTATCGTCCTTATCTCCCCTTCTTTTTTATGTTTGTTACTCTCTTGTAACACCTCTAATCTTCTGGCGCTCATATCATGACCTTATGCAGTTGCGAGCGCCGTAAAACCTTTACTAAAACTAAAACTAAAACTTCGAGGCAAGCCCCGAAATGTCGAAGATTGCTAAACATGATAAGTGTGCCTAGATTTTTCCCCGTGACACTTTAAGTGCGGGTCATGGACTTCTTATAGAATGTCACCCAGGGAATTCAGAGGAAAATGCCCTGGTTGTAATATCGTGTTTCTGTCTAACATGATATATATATTAAACTGTGTCTCGTCAGATATCTAGACACAAAAGGCTAATTAACTGTACACGCTGAAGGGAAAGTACTTTGACCCATTATTATTATGATATTTAGAGGCGGTGGTACTACTTACTGCGCGCTGTGTCGCTTTTTAAGGTGTTCTTTTACTTCCCAAAATTCTGAAACCATTTGATTATCTCCGCAGGATTCTGTTGAAATCAGACTAAATACGTATCATATATCTTGTAAAAGAGGGCGTAATGTGCTTTTATCCAGGGCTTTCTCAGAGAAACATGTTAGTGAAAAAGGTGATCTTTTTATGAAGTCTGGAATCACCTTAATTCGACACTGAACATCTTGTTACAAATGACTGTGCACTTTCAGGAGTTTCGGTGGAGGTAAAGCTTAACCTCCATACAGTCTTCACGCTGTAGGATGATTCACTGTTTGTTTCAGGTTTCTTTAAAAATAAAACAGTACCCCCCCCCCTCC
>NW_004797748.1:372405-374387 GCF_000002075.1 Aplysia californica
TACGCCCCCCCTCCCCAAACAATAACAACCTAAAAGTACACTTACAATGGTGTTTTCATTATCTATATTATTATTTTTCTCTAATTGCTTCAACCGTCTACTCCGTTTCCTTGCTTACCGCATATTATAATACTGCGGACATGGACCAAAAAGTTTCAGTTCCAATCTCCTGTTACCAGGACAGTGCCAGGGGTGATGACTTAACACCGTGCACATCGTTGAGCAACACACGGAGAACGAGAGTTAAATATAATTCAAATCAACACATAGACCTAGCCAGAAATCAATTCCTTTTTTATACAAAAATAATAATATGTGCAAAATAGCAGGCACTGCGTGTGTCAAGTAGGCCCTATGTAAATTTTCTTGCAGCGAATAACGTTTAATCTTTGCTTTCTTATTCTTGTTTTAAATTGTCCCCTTTGGGATCTACTTTTCATCTTCTCTGCTACATAAAGTGGTACTCGAAAGTATCCTTCTATTGAGATACTTTAAACACTGCAAAACCACAACAGATTAATATTATTTTCGGCCTTCTTAATACACCAACGTTTACATCTTTGTACAAAATGTTGAGAAGGGCGTTTAAACAACAACAAACAAAACAGTACACCAACGTAGCCCAAAATTGCAATGTACTTTATTTTAACACCGTCACATGAAAATGATAATATATTGAGTGTTTGTTATTGAACATTAACGTGACAAAGGCACGGCTATTCCTACTGAAGACAACACAAATAGGTTTTTAAAAAAAACCAGAAAAAAACAGGCCTCCCATCACGTCTCCTCTGACTTTACACCGTTTTAGCATCGTCACAGTATAGCTGAAAAAAGCCCATCTATAAACCAAAACTAGTACGACATGTATAATAAAATCGAGGGCCGTGTAGAGGGCAACCAACTGCTGCTAGGTAATGTGCTATCTTCAGCCTCCTGCCCCGCCTCACCCCCCCCCCAACCACCCTTTTTTACGATATCAGCCTCCCTCCCTCTCCCTATCTTTTCCTTCTGAAGGAGAATGAAAGGAAACACAATTAGCACAATTTATCACTCCCATGATAAACATTTATCGAACAATTTCATCCCCGTAGCCCAGTAAACTCTGTGCACTTTCATTTTGCACTCAGAAAAAAAGGCCGACCAGTTTAATTTAGTAGACTGCAGAAGAGGCAAAAGTTTTGTTACTGGTTTTGTCTTTCTCAAACTTTACAAAAAATATGACATTGTCGGGAGTGAAGGGCATCACCGCAATGTTCTTATTGTGTGTCTTGTCCATCCGTCTGTCTTGTTCTTTTCCAGCACGAATATTTCATGGGCATTATTCTGCTGATGTGCTCCTTTTTATTCAATGCAGTCTAAAAACAATATTATTATGTCTTTTCGTCGTAAAAACTTTCATGTAACCATACAACAGTAATACCGACGACTGCGATATAGCGGTCAAGAGTTTTACAATTACACGTAGAAGACCCGAGTTTGGTTCCTGCGTGGGGACAAGTTTTTACCTAGTATCTCCATCTGTTTGGTGATTCGTAGTATCCCTCTCCACAGAGATGAGATGTCCCCGCAGACTCGTTGCCATCTCGTACAAATACCACGTTTCAAATGCTGAGGTACGAAAGAGAATCACCAACGCAGTGGGGCAGCATGAAGATCTACTGACCACAGTGAAGAGATGAAAATTAAAATGGTATGGGCATGTCACAAGATCCACAGGACTTGCCATAACAACAATCCTTTAAGGAACCGTACAAGGAAAGAGAAAGAGAGGAAGGCAGAGAATGAGAAGGGAGGATAACATTATAGAGTGGACAGGAAAGACGCTGGGTGACCATCTGAGGAAAGCAGAGGACAGAAATAGATGGCGAGAGCTGGTTTTCAGATGCAGTGGTGCCCCCATGGTGGCCCCAACCACGGGATAGAAGAAGAAGAAGAAGAAGAAGAAGAGAAGAAGAGAAGAAGAAGAAGAAGAAGAAGAA
>NW_004797748.1:375080-388225 GCF_000002075.1 Aplysia californica
AAGAAGAAGAAGAAGAAGAAGAAGAAGAAGAAGAAGAGAAGAAGAAGAAGAGAAGAAGAAGTATCCCTCTCAGCCAGATTTGGCCTTGCCTGGCAAGGCCGAAGCCACCTGCTCCTTAAATGTTCTAAATTGTGTCGATTGAGAAATAAAAGATCTGCAATTGATTACGGCAGAAATATAAAAAGACAAAGGTGCTATTCATTTTTAGCTACACTGGTTTGGATGGATTACTTACTCACTCAAGAAATTTTGAAGTTCAAAATGGAGAAGATCAACGTGATATAGTTTTACGCTTGTTCTTTTAAGAAAGCTATGTGAGCGTAATACTACGATGAATATGTGGTCGTTCAATAACATATTATTAGGTGGTTGGCGGATGTTTTAGTGAGTGTTGCTTTTTCTTTTCTGTCAAACATCTATCGTCCTTATCTCTCCTCTTCTTGAAACAGCCACATTTTTTTGTCTTATGAGACCAAACTGTATTGCAAGTGCCGGAAAAACGCTTATGAAAACTAAAGGTATTGTAGACTCGTGTGGCTTTCAGCTGAAAGAAAATGCGCAAAAATAGTAAGATTCATAAAGACCTCATGGGTATATAAAAGTCGTTTTCTACTTCGTCTTTCGAGAAAAACAGTTATTACGCAATGCTAAAATCGTAGGCACAACTCCCATGCTTATTCTGCTTTGGGTGGCCGGCAGGTGCTCTGGTGAGTTTTGCTCCTTCTTTCCTATCGAACATCTATCACCTTTTTCTCTCCCCTTTCACCTTGTGCTTATTACTCTCCTCTAACACCTCTAATCTTCAGCAATCGTAAAAAGAACCTAATTATGTTGCAAGTGTCGTAAAAACGGTGAAACAAACGACTGTAGACTCGTGTGGCATTCAGCTTCAAGAAAATGCGTACAAAAAACAAGATTCATTAAGATATCATTGGTATAAAAAGGTCATATTCTAATTCGTCTTTTGAGTAACACAGTTATTGCGCAACACTATGCTGGAATCTCCAATGTTTATTCTGCTAATGGGTGGCCTGCGGGTGCTCTGATGTGGTTTGCTTCTTCTTTCCTATCAACTGTCTATCGCCCTTATCTCTCCTCCTTCATTTTTGTGTTTGTTACTCTCTTGTAACACCTCTAATCTCCAGCAATAGTAAAAGTGTCGTAGAAACGCTTACTAAAACAAAACGTTCGATTGTGGACTCGTGTGGCTTTCGGCAACAAAATAATGCGCACAAAAAACAAGATTCATAACGACCTCATTGGTATTAAAAGGTCATATTCTAATTCGACTCACGTGAATAACAATTCTTATGCAATGACACGCTGTAATCCTAGACACAACTCTCATGTTTATTCCGGCAGTAGATAGTTGGCAAGTGATCTGGAATCGTTTGCCATCTATCATCTACAGTTTTTATTAATTTGTCTCCTCCTTTTCTTTGTATGCTATTCTCTAATAACATATTATTTCATCTTCAGCACTTATATGACCTATTAAGTTTTGAATCCCGTAGACTGCTAGAATCTTAAGCACAACTCCCATACTTATTCTCCTTTGGGTGGCCGGTAGATGCTCTGGTGTGGTTTGCCCCCTCTTTCCTATCGAAAATCTATCACCCTTTTGTGCATTGAGTCAGGGAAAAACAAGAAAACGAACTAGAAGAGTCGGAATACCATCATCTTGAGCGATTTCGTGAGCTTGGGGTTGGATGGGGCGCCTGCAGAAGTTCAAGACTTAGTGGGAGGAGCAGAAGGCTAGATTAGATATATGGAATCAAACATTGCTTGGAACCGTCAGCATCTACACACTTCGAGATGTGCTTCTTCAGGGGACAGAGAGCTTATAGGGATGCCCCTTGTTCGGTCCTTCACACAATTGTTCAGTTGTTCAGACTGGTGTCGGGCTGAAAGGGTGAGCTCCAAAGATTTCGAAAAATCCTATCAAATACTGTTATAAAGTAGGATCAAATGCAGCATCTCAAAATAACATTATATTATAGAAATGTAAATGAATTGAATGAAAGTATTCTTTGATAGCTTAACTCAGTTCTTGTCAATCCTTTTTTTGGACAGATACAATCTTCGTTTCTCCCCTTGTCTTTAGAGCGTGAGACATATATTTACTAAAGTCCTGTCTTGTTGTGCGTATGCGTGAGTGTACATAACCTTTGTAACATTCACTGCCATTGTAAACGACCAAGACAAATTTCTCCCTGCGAGATGAATAAATATTGTCATTGTCATTGACACGTTATTTCCCAGAGGGGCATTAGATTTTAATATACCTGTCACCACCCAGGTGAACCTCACCACCCACGAAAATTACTAAATGGCACACTAGTTGCCGATATCGTTCAAGTTGGTTAGCATTGGTCTTCAGTTTTTTGTTTTAGATTTAGTAAAAGTTGTATGGCATTTGCAACACAATTAGGTCACAATAATATCATAAGCGCCGAAGACTAGGGGTGTTTCTAGAGAGTAACTTAAAAAAAAATCCAACAAACCAAATAAACAAACGAAAAAAGATTTTAAAAGGGAGAGAGATAAGAATGATATCACTAGTGACCGCCTCTTAAATAACCTATTGGTGTTGATAGAGGCCTTAAACCCATATCATTTATGCGCTCCTGTGTAGTTAAAGTTCTTAGCCTTTCTGTAAAAAACAACTTTCTAGGGAAATGGGCTCCATCTGTAGCCATCACTACCGCCCGGTCGTTCGGTCTCCAGTCAGGGGAGACTACTGTGTGAGACAGAGGCGGCCACCAGTGTCAAACTGGATTGAGAATTTAAAAGAGGTGGAACCCTTCGATTCTACCATACAACTTTCACGATTTTAACGCCATTCACAGCTATTTGAAGTGTGGGAGAGTTATTCAAAAAACCTGTGGGTTTTTAAAAAATATTTTTTTCTTTAAGGAGAATGTCTTTTCGTCTCATTTTTCTCAACCCAACGTAAAATCAGATCATAATATCAATATGAAATCATCGATGTCAATAGAACAAAACTATGTTCTCGATGATTACGAGAGAGAGAGAGAGAGAGAGAGAGAGAGAGCGAGAGAGAGAGCGAGAAAGAGAGAGAGAGAGAGACAGACAGACAGAGAGAGACAGAGAGAGACAGAGACAGAGAGACAGAGAGACAGAGTGAGAGAGAGAGAGAGACAGAGAGAGATAGAGAGACAGAGAGGGAGGGAGAGAGAGAGAAAGAGAAAAAGGGAGACAGAGACACACACACACACACAGAGAGAGAGAGAGAGAGAGAGAGAGAGAGAGAGACAGAGACAGAGAGAGATAGAGAGAAAGAGAGAAAGTGACAAGTGGAGCTAATAGTATGAGTATTGAATAGCGAATGTAACTAATGGACTTATATAATATTAAAAAATTCTTACACTCTCGGTATTTGCGTATGGTTTGAGAGCACCCCTGATAGGTCCTAGGTCTTTCCTTTCTCTCTGTTGTTTCCGTCTATCTGCCTTGCATTTTCTCTACACCAAATGACCATAATTAAGTCGATATACATCTCTTTACTCAAACTCAAACTAAAAGTGCACTCTATATTCGAATAACACGACCATCTACCTGACACCCCGGAGCGTCGACTAGGAAGCTTCGTTTCTTCCAAATCGGCCAGCTCTAGTGTGAAAGCGCCCTTATGTATCTTCTCATCATATCTGCCTCCCTAAAAAGAATCGGATTTTCACTAACGTAAGAAGATTGACGAAGTTTTTTAAGACTTGAAAAAAAACCCACCCAATTAACTATATGTGAGGCAGCGTGGTGGAATCAGGCTCTCGTCAAAATAATCAAAGTGAAGAAACTTGGATTTTTCCTCAGGTTTGTGTATTTTAATAAATTTTTAGTTTTTTGGCTCAACACCTTTCATGCCCATTAAAGAACTCATTTCTGTGTGGATTTTTCTGGAAAAAAAATTGAATAAAGGCACAAAAAATGAAAATGTTCAGTTACCACGGACTCTTAATCTACGGAAGTAACTAAACTTTGGCGGCCATTTTCTCCTTAATTTTACCTCTGAAAACAGGTGACACCCACCTCCTTCATTCGCAGATATCTCGACTTGTATTCAAGATAAATGGATATTTGAAAAAATCAAAATATAGACAAGTGCACAAGCTTTAAGATGATACCAATAACTCTACATGTCCTAAAATTGACGAGAGCCTGATTCCACCACGCTGCCTCATATATTATGCTTCTTCCCTGTATTAAATGGTCACAATTGTGTTGATATGCATCTCTTTACTCAAACACAAACTAAAAACACACACAATATTCGAATAACACGAATATCTACTTCACGCCACGAAGCGTCGTCGAGGAATCTTTGTTTCCTCCAAATCGCCCGGCACTAGTTGTGAGAAGCCCGGAGAGCGGTGGTCATTAATGCTGTGAGGAGCCAGGCAGGTGTCTCAGGACGGCTGGACCTCTTTCACTCACCCAGTCCACACTTTTGGGGATTGTTCTCGGGGACCGTTTTCATTTTTATTGTGTCCTGTTCACGGTGGTTAAGGTCGAACATTTTTTGTGTGGGACTACTTAATTTTGCTATAAGGATTTAAAACAAAGCCCCCCCCCCCCCCCTCTTTGAAAAAGAAAAGAAAAAAAATCTGACACATAAACCCCCAAAACCCCCCAAAACCCCAACATTAAATTTCGCTTTTATTCTTTGGTGCCTCTGAAATCTATTGTGAATTCATCAAAATAGGAAAAGAGTTTTAGTTTACCTTTTCAACACTCTTTAATTTTGTTCACATTCAATTCACACCCAAAAAAAACCCGAATCTTTATGACGTTTGTTGACTAACTATAAACCTGCAAATGAGATTTGAATACTTTTTTGAAAGAGTTGAAAAAAGGACAACTTTTTACTTGCTTCTTTCCTTCACTAAATGGCCATAATTATGTCGACATACTACATCTCTTTACTCAAACTGAAACTAACAGCATACTCAATATTCGAATAACACGAATATCTACTTCACGCCTCGAAGCGTCGTCGACTAGGAATCTTGGTTTCCTCCAAATGGCCCAGCACAAGTAGTGAGAAGCCCGGAGAGCGCGTGGCGGCGACAGCGTCCGAAGCCTTGTAGCCGGCCCAGCCTCGTCACTGGCTTGTGGCGGGGGGAGAGCTGTGGTCTTTAATGCTGTGGGGAGCCAGGCAGGTGTCCCAGGACGTCTGGGCCTCTCTCACTCACCCAGTTCACACTTTCGGAGATTGTTCTCGGGGACCGTTTTCACCTCTACTGTGTGTCCTGCTCACGGCTGTTCAAGTTCAACATATTTCATTTTACCCGGAATACCGGAACTTAATTTAACTGTACGGGATTTAAAAGAAAAAAAAAGGAAAACCAAAAAGAAACCAAACCACAAGAAAAAAAAGTATAAAATGATATTTTAGTAACCCCATAATACTGTTCTTTTAGTTTTTGTGTCTCTGAAATTTATTGTAAATTCTTCAAATTGTCATTTGTGTTCCAGTTTTACTTTTCAACGTGCCCTCATGTATCTTCTCATCATATATTATGCTTCGCTAAAAATAATCGGGTCTTCAGTAACGAAAAGAGATAAGCAATGTTGTGTAAGAGTTTAAAAAAGGACCATTAACTATTTCCTTTATCCCTGCACTATATGGCCATAATTATGTCAACGTATATCTCTTTACTCGACATGAAACTAAAAACACACCCGCTATTCGAATAACACGAATATCTACTTCACACCTCGAAGCGTCGTCGACTAGGAATCTTGGTTTCCTCCAAATGGCCCAGCACAAGTAGTGAGAAGCCCGGAGAGCGCGTGGCGGCGACAGCGTCCGAAGCCTTGTAGCCGGCCCGGCCTCGTCACTGGCTTGTGCTGGGGGGAGAGCGGTGGTCTTTAATACTGTGGGGAGTCAGGCAGGTGTCCCAGGACGGCTGGGCCTCTCTCACTCACCCAGTCCACACTTTCGGGGATTGTTCTCGGGGACCGTTTTCACCTCTACTGTGTGTCCTGCTCACGGTTGTTGTTTTTTCAAGGTCGACGTCATTATTTTTTTGCCGGACTACTTAATTATTCTGTTTAAGATTGTCTTTTTTTTAAACATAATGTTGTGCTCTTAGTTTTCGGAGTCTGAGACATTTAATGTGAATTCTTCAATATAGTACACGTGTAACTTTGTAACGCGTCTTTTTTTTTTGTGGTCACATTACAATAATATTATATTCTTCCCGAAAAAGAATCGTATCTTCATTAACGTGTGTAGAATGCTAATTTGCAAAAGATGTTGACTAAATCTCCCAGGAGTTTAAAAAAAAGTACAATTAATTAACTTGGTGTCATTTCTTCTTCAACAGAGCACGGTGAGTACAATTAATTGTTTTCTGTAGCTTCTTTTCTATGGAATCGTTTGTTCGAAACTTAACAATATTAGATTGTGTAGTCAACTCTCAGTGGTAACCACGTTTATTTTTCATTTTATTGAGTCATTTATTTTAACTGTCAGATAGTGATATTGTTCAATGCCAAGACTTGTCCTATCGATGATCTAACTATCAAGGTTGTAATCACTTTTCATTTCCAACAAAAATTGTGACTGCGCAGGCGCGTATGTGTGAGTGGTGTGTGTGTGTGTGTGTGTGTATGTGTGTGTGTGTATGTGTGTGCATGTCTGTGTGTGTCTGTGTTTTTCGTTTGCATGTACATGTATGGGTGCTTTGTGTGTGTATATGTCTGTGTGTGTGTCTTTGTGTCTGTGTGTGTATGTCTGTGTGTGTGTGTCTGTGTGTCTGTGTGTCTGTGTTTGTGTATGTCTGTGTGTGTCTATGTATGTGTGTATGTGTGTGTGTATGTGCGCGCGCGCACGTGTCTGTGTGTTTCGTTTGCAAGTACTTGTATGGGTGTCTTGTGTGTGTATTGTGTGTGTGTGTGTGTGTGTGTGTGTGTGTCTGCGTGTCTACGTGTGTGTCTTTGTATGTGTGTGTATGTGTGTGTGTGTGTGTGTGTGTGTGTGTGTATGTGTGTGTGCATGTATGTGCCTGTGTGTGGTGGGGTGAGGGAAAAGAAGGTTATTGAGAGACTAGAAATACAGGGAATATTTTCAAAACAGGTAAATGGATCCTTTTGCTTCTCAAGTTTCCTTTTCTTGCTGTTGTCTTTTCCACATTTCTATGCTAAATCAATTACACAGGAAAGGTCCGTAGTGCTTGATTAACTGACCTACAAAAATCTGAGCCCCCCATCAACCTTGTTTTGAATCAAAAGTTCTCGAATTATAGTCTTAGAACGTTGGGGGTTTTTTAAATGAAAGTTTCAAATGGAGAGCTTTTTAATTTCAAAGAATGCTTTTGTCGGTGGTTGGCGAGTGCTCTATTGTGTTTTGCTCCTTCTTTCTTATCAAATATCTACCGTCTCTTTCTCTCTTCCTTCTTTTTAGTGTTACTAGTGTTACTCTTTTGTAACACCTCTAATCATGTAGATTTATAAGATTTAATTGTGTTGCAAGTGCCTTAAAGCTCTCACTGAAACTAGAGAATGGTTTTTCACATTCCGTAATTATGTCCGAATCCATGTAAATAGTATGAATGTCTGTCGAAACGAACAATAATTAATTGATAATGAGTGTGGAGTGCGGACCGTCACGCCCTACCACTATATTTGCCTCCAGTGGGATGGGTTTCTATATTTAATATAGAGTAATAATATATTTTTTTAAAGTGTGGTATGAAGAGATGTGTTATTTTCCAAATAAGTTTATATTTTGTTTCGTACGTTGACGCTCATCTTGTGATGAAGTCGAAATCTAAATGTGCAAAATATGGGATTCACCTTAAGACGGAATGCGTTTATTCACCTTCACAATGGGACCTCTTCCTGTTATATCGGGGTTTTCCTTTTTTCTTTCTTGTTTCTTTTCTTTTTTTAAGCTTTGGGTATTAATGTCGTCGCTGTTTTGACAATTCCCCAAGCATTGTCAACAAGGATTAATGGAAAATCTACACAGCTTGTTCTGGTTATCGTTATCAACTCATTGATTTTTGCACGACAGGCAGTTTGCGTTTAATTTATGGAGATTTCGAAGACGCCTGTGTTAAGTGCTACTGCTTTTTTTTCTCTTTTACGTTTGTCAGCATTTAATTCTTTACAGTTCTCAAGCGCACCGTTGTGTTGTCGTTTTCAGTGTTGGTGACCTTTTTTTCTGAACGTTGTTCATTGCTGTCTGATTCCTTGATACTGTTCTATACTTGGTGTTTTGCGGGTGCTCTGGTGTTCGTTTGTTTTGTTTTTGTAAGTGTTTTACGGTGCTCGCAACTGCATAAGATCATATGAGCGCGCGGGACACATAAAACATTTTCAGTTGGAAGAAAATTTTGAATTTTGCCCGGGTGGCGGCCAAAGCCTACTCTCATCGATTTTAGACCACCAAGGGATCTTTAACGTGCGCAACTTGCACACGGGCCCTCCGAGATTTTTCGCCCTTGTCTGAGAAGGCTAGGTGTAGATCTTTCCTACCAGAAGATCAGGGGTGTGGGGGAAAGACATCACTAAGAAGAAGCCAAGGAGTAGCAGTAGAAAGGCTGTAGAAAGAATCAGGAGCCTAGAGGAGGGGGGCAAAGGAGATGAGGGAGTGGGGGCAGAAAGAGGAGACGAAAGCAGATGACAGAACATTGCTAGAGAGCAGGAAAGGAGATGAAAGGAGACAAATTTAGAGAAGAAAATGTTTCGGTCACTACCCGGATTCGAACCCGGGACCTTTGAATGAGAGGCCAACACCTTAACCTCTAGGCCACGAGAGCCCCCTGCTCTGGTGTGGTTTGCTCCTTCTTTCCTGTCAAACATCTATTGTCTGTATCTCCCCTCCTCCTTTTTTGCTTCTTACTCCCTTGTAACACCTCTAATCTTCGGCATTTATTTTACCTTATTGTGTTGGAAGTATCTATAAACTCTTACGAAAAAGACAACAAGCAAAGACTTTAAATTCTGGATTTTCATTCCTCTGCTTGCTTCTGCTTTAAAGGACCCCAAGTGCCTCTCATTTTGCCTTGCGTTTCCTAACGACTTGTAATATCACAGTCTCGAAAGATAGGGCTCATTATTTAATGAAATACATTTTAATCCTAATCTTAAATTATTTTGTTGAATCAATACTGATTTTTTCTTTTTACTTTTACTGTAAGGGAACATCCTTTTCGTTTACATAATGTCATATTTCCATACATTGTACGACATAGCCAACAGTCTAGGACCCTCCTAGCATTTGATTTTTTGAGACGTTAAGTGGGTGGTTGGTGGGTGCTGTGGTGTGGTTTGCTCCTTTTTTCTTATCAAACATTCTATGATCTGATCCTTATATCTCCTCCTTGATTTTTGTATTTGTTATTGTCTTGTAACATCTCTAATCTTTAGCACTCATATGACCTAATTGTGTTGCAGGTGCCGTGAAATTCTTACTAAAACTTACGACACTAAGTGAGCAATGCTTTAGCGCAGGGACACAGTCTGTTCTGGCTTTATACAATGACAATGAAAATGACAATGACAATCTTTATTCATCTTGCAGGGAGAAATTTGTCTTGGTCGTTAACAATGGCAGTAGACGTTACAAAAGTTAGACTTAAAGGTGCACTCACACAAACGCACAACAAGACAGGATATTAGGCCAAGTAAATACATGTCTCACGTGCTGGGACAACCTGCTCCGTAAAACATTCATTCTCTCTCTCTCTCTCTCTCTCTCTCTCTCTCTCTCTCTCTCTCTCTCTCTTTCTCTCTGTTTCATTTGTTGCACTGTGTGTACAGTAACCTCACTGCAGTTGGTACGAATGAATTTCTATATCTGTCTGTTCTTGCTTTTTTGGAAATGTATCGTTTACTGCGGGTCGATAGTTGAAATTCCGATGTCAGTGGGTGGCTATGGTCACTAAGCATTATTTCCGTCTTTTTTAGAACGTTTGTCTATAACATATGTCTATAATTGTTTATAATATTACTATGTCTTTGAAAGTCTCAAGTACCGTGACTACTGTCACATTGGGTTTCCATTTTAAAATTATTTTTTGGGACAGCACGCCCTAAGGCTGTGTGTGGTTGGCGGGTGTTCTTATGTGTTTGCTTCTTCTTTCCTTTCAAACATCTATCGTCTTATCTCCCCTTCTTTTTCATGTTTGTTACTCTCTTGGAACACCTCTAATCTTTTGGCTATCAAATGACCGTATGCAGTTGCGAGCGCCGTAAAACCTCTACTAAAACTAAACGCCCAAAGGCTAATGAAACTGTACTTTTGTTGACAGTCACCTTGGTTCTTTTACGAGAAGAAATGGCCAATCTCGATAAGTGCTTTATATCGCAAATGCTTTCGAGTTCTGAAAAAAGAAGCACACTTTGCTTTATTTTCGAGAAATAGTGTCACGATTTTTATCTACAAACGTCACTTAGCAGCCAACATAATTCTTATCATTCGAAAGATGTCAAAGTGTAAATTGGAAAAGAAGTGTGTTGTTAATTCAGCAACAAGGTTTATTTGATAAAAGTGCATTGCAACTTCCTGTCTTAAAATAAGTAAAAAAATGTCTTTCTTGCATGACGTCAGGCTACCTAAATATGGCCTCACAGACATTGGAAACCATTAAAATACGTAATAAATCAAGTAATTTCCGAGTGAGTGGCTAACGTTTACTTTAAAATGGTTGTTACAAGCCTTGTTTTTAGTACGCCGTTTCCCTTTGTTGACTTCTCCTCTGAGCTCTAAAAGGCTCATTCTTTTTGCTCAAACATACGAAACAAAGCGAGAACTTTGGTATCACTTTGATCTTGTAGGAGGTTTTCTTTCCGTGGCTATATTGCGTAAAAACTAACAGATTTCTGTGACATCTTTTAATCATCAGTTGTTACTTCTGTGTTCAGGGGTTCTGGCCTCAGCTCGGTCCGACGTTGTGTCCTTGGGGAATGCACTTTACGCACAGTTCTCATTTGTTTTGCTCTTTTCGGAGATGGCCGTCAAACTCGGAGGTCCCTTCTCTTAAATGAAATGACCTACTTGTCTTTATAGGGCGTAAACCCTATCCTTTCACCATTTTCACTTCTGTCTTATCTGGCGACTGTGCAAAGTGACTTTGGCGAAGCGGGTTAGGTGTTTCACCATCGCACAGAGATGAACACGGTTCGATTCCCGCAAGGGGCTGGTTGGGAGGGGTGGAGGCTGAGTAGAGTTATTGAGTCTCTCCGTCTGTCTGATGGGACGTTGTATCTTTCTCAGCTCGTATTGGCCATAACAGATAGAGCCGACGCAACTCGCATCCTAAATGAAAACTGTGTCGATGAGGTTGTTAAACTTCTACTAAAACAAAAAAACAAACAACCTAACCTGTATCAGTGGGTGGTTGGTGGGTGCTCTTGTGTGGTTTGCTTCTTCTTTCCTATCAAACGTCTATCGTCCTTATCTCCCCTCCTTCTATTTTCTGTTTGTTACTCTCTTGTAACACCTCCAATCTTCTGGCGCTCATTTGACCTTATGCCGTTGCCAGCGCCGTAAAATCTCTACTAAAACTGAACAGCTGAAAAAGGTTCGATTCCCGTAAGGGGCTGGAGGGGGAGGGGTGGAGGCTGAGTAGAGTTATTGAGTCTCTCCGTCTGTCTGATGGGACGTTGTATCTTTCTCAGCTCGTATGTATTGGCCATAACTGATAGAGCCGAAGCAGCTCGCATCCTAAATGAAAAACTGTGTCGATGAGTTCGTTAAACTTCTATTTTAGAAAAACAAAAAGAGAAAACCGGTACCAGCGGTGTAATAGCTACGCTCTTTGTCTCTGAAAGCAGAATACAGGAGTTTTACACGCAAATTGTAAGATCACGCAGCGGCATATATGTACCGCCAAAAACATAGAAAGAAAGATAGAAAAGAACTTTTTACCATCTAGCATAAGGCTTTTGTCAGAATGAGCATAGATGTATGTTGCTCTTTAGAGTATGCATCTATATATAACCCCAAATGTCTAGTAATTAAATTCCTGCATGTGATTGAATGGTGCATCTGATGTGAAAGTGCATTTTGTCAGCTTTACTTCTCTTTTCACATTGAACTTTAATGAGAGTAATATATAATTTTTAAAATGTATACCTGCATGTGTTTTTACGGTCCTGTACAGCCAAGAAAAATTACCCTCTGGGATAAAAAAGTATAATCTAATCTTATCTTATTATCTTATCTTAATTCCCTCGTGTGAAAGTTCATTTACGCCTGATAAGTAGTATCTACGTCTTCCTGTGATAAGTTGTTTCATTCCACTGGGTCTAAAACGAGTCAAAGCAGCCTGCCTACGAGATGCTCAAAACTGGGTCCTTGGGAGTGGAAAACTTTTACGTGGGTGGTTGGCAGGTGCTCACTTGGGTGGTTTGCTCCTTCTTTTCTATCAAACACCTACCGTCCTTATCCCCCCTCCTCCTTTTTGTGTTTGTTACTCTTTTGTAACACCTTTAATCTTCGGCACCTACATGACCTTAATGTGCTGTAAGTGCCGTAAAGTCTTACAAAACTGAAAACTTTTACGGTAATTTTCGGTGCTCCGAAATGTCACACTATGTTCACCTTTATGCCAATGTAATTGTGAGTATGTGTGTGTGAGTGTGTGTGAGTGTGTGTGTGTGTGTGTGTGTGTGTGTGTGTGTGTGTGTGTGTGTGTGTGTATCTACATGTCTGTTATGTATAAGTATGAATGTATTTCCCAAAAGCCAGGTGCCTAGCGAGCATTAGGTTGTTTTTTTAAATCTGAAAATCACGACTTTCCATTTCTTCAAAGATGTCAAAGATATCCGGGGTTAGTTTCCCTGAGGCACAGGCGCGTAGAGTCTATCTGGGGGCTGCATCTTTGAGGGGATTAAGACGAGGAGGGGCAGGCTGCATTCCTGAATAGTGGGGTTTTACAGCCGGGGCTCACACAGTAGTCACACAATCCCTCACACTCACAGAAACACACATGCACACCCACATACATGTACACACTTACGCACATCGCGCACGCACACACACAATCACATACACACACACACATACACACACACACACACACACACACAAACTTACATGACCCATACACCCAAAGAGAAAAACACATAAACGTATACATAATATTTATACAAACACACACACACACACA
>NW_004797748.1:394352-398559 GCF_000002075.1 Aplysia californica
CTCCATCGACAAAGTTAATTATACCTTATATGATGATGCGGGCTATGGCGTAGGAACTGTAATGGTTAGATGCGCTGCACGCAAAAGACGCCAGCCCAATCTGTGTGTTGGGAATTTCTATTCTCCTTCTCTCTACCTCTCTCTCTATCTCTCTCTCTACCTCTCTCTCTATCTCTCTCTCTATCTCTCTCTCTATCTATCTATCTATCTATCTATCTATCTATCTATCTATCTATCTATCTATCTATCAGGGGTCACTTTTCTGTTGAGATGTGGTATACCACTCCACTAGGGTTGTAACTGATGAGATCTTTATTGTGTTACGAAGGGCGTCAAACATTTAAGATAACTGGAATACAGGAATACAGACTTCCCGAGCTTACTTTCAAGAGTGAACCTCTAGTTGTACGGGGTAGATTTTAGAATACTCATAGAGATATCACCAGCGTCCGTGTTGTAGCGGTTAGTTTTAGTATTTAGTGAGCGTTTTACGGCACTTTCAAAACAATCAATTTAGGTCACATAATGCTCATGTGTGGAGGGTTAGGTGCTCCACCGTCTCGTGCAGACGACCTCAGTTCAGTTCTCTTGTGAGGATATTTTTATCGAGTATATCAGTCTTTCTGCTTGGATGTCGTATCTCTCTCAACCCGGATTGGCCTGAAAAGGCATTGTCGAAAGCGCCTTCTAAATTTTGATGATGACGTGTAAAACCATTTACAATACCCCTCCCCCCCCTCTCTCTCTCTCTCTCTCTCTCTCTCTCTCTCTCTCTCTCTCTCTCTCTCTCTCTCTCTCTCTCTCTCTCTCTCACACACACACACACAGAGATTTTCCACCAAATTATTCTTCTTTCTCTCAAGGGAGTCATACTGACGACTTCTGAAAAAAGGTGCACAATGTAATATTAACATTTTCATCATAAAGGAACATTTCCAATGGTAAAATTTGGCGCAACTCGGAGTCTTAAATTCCTGTTGAAAATACTAACAGTCAATATCGTTGGAGAATGCGTACTTTATTAGAATAACAAATTATATTTTAGGTTGGCAAGAGTTTTACGGCGCTCACAACTGCATAATTTAAGTACATATTAGGAGCGCGCGTGACACAAATTGGTTGTCTTCTCGTTATTCATTGCACGTTTGGTTTTACTTTGCTATTCAAAACTGTTGACATATATAAAGATACATAACCAAATTTCATTTTCAGAATGCCAGTAATTTACATTTTATAAATAATTATTCTCATTTTACATAAAGAGCAGTAGCCTTTATTTTTTAAAAATCTGCTGTTACCAACAATGATGAAAAGATTCTTTAAATTTGTACATAATAATATTATATTTCCTTCGTGTCTCTCTAAAGTTAGCATCTGTATTACAGTAAAAATCTTCATCGCACCCGATACAGAACAGTGGTGTTATTTTCCTCCCTGCAAGATGTGTTTATGCTCGTCAGGGAGGTGTGTGCAATAACACGTCTAATTAAAACAAATGCGTCTCTTTTGGAGAGACCCGAATGCTTTCATGGGTCCAATGTTGGCACAATACTGAGGAGTTTATTGCGTGTATTTACTGGTTCGTGCCCCCCATCCCCATAGACTGGGGGAGCATATTTTGGCCGTATTATTATGTTTAAAGTCTGTCTGCCGCAGGGTGTCCTTTGTTGATCCAGAGAGTTTACAGTAATACTACTGTAAACCCTCTCTGGTTGATCAAATTTGAATGGACAAAGATTCTTTTGCCAGAATATCGGCCAGCCTGTTTCCTCGGTATGTTTTCCCAGTCAATCAAGGAATGAGTTTCCAACAGTAATTTAACTATTATAGAATTTAAGATTGTGAAATTGGTAAGAAAATTGAAGCAAGAGAATCGTAGGCCTACAAAATAATAAAAGATGATTTGGGAAAATTTACTACAGAGTTGATATAAACTATTAAACTCATAACATACGATAACTATCATATAGAGCTAACCTGCCTTTTTGCGATTTGCTTGGGCCGCGGTTGGTAAGTCTCACTTCTACATCACACCTCTTTTTATTTCTGTCTTTCTATGTTATTCTTTCCCTGCTATAATTGGCTATTATAGTCCAGATACTAAAACAAAACTTTTATTTTTTTGTCTTGAAATAAAGTCAAGTTTTATATCGTCTGGGATACACACTATTTAAGGACAGGGGGGAAATGTGTGGTATGAGGGTGATCTGGTGTGATCTGCTTCATCTCTCCTATCAAATTTCAATCGTCTTTAACTGTCCTCCCCCTCGATGCCTCCTCCTTTTCTTTGTATTTTACTCCCTGGTATCACCTCTAACCGTCTAAGACATATTTGTTTGTTTTGCAAGTGCTATAAAACTCTCACAAAAACTAAACCGGAGAGAAGCGTACCTTTCGAGCCAGGATGTAGAATGATGAGCATGTCGGTCCTCAGCAATCCTCAACGATTTTGATAAGGGGTGTGCATACATAGTGGTTCAAAGTTGTGTTGATGAATAATTACCAAGTGACCCTTGTTAGTTCCCCAAGAACCTGGGTTTAAGTAGAATAGCGTGTCAGGGAGCGACGTTATTGAACACTACGGTACCAACCAACAGGATGGATTTACGTGCCCGGCGTACGCAGATCAAATTGTGAGGCCGCGCGGTGAAATTAGGCGCCCGTCAAAATAATGGAATTGCAGAGAACGGCATTTTCCCGCCCACTTTGCTATTTTTATCGATTTCTTTTTGCTCAAAAACGTATTATGTTCATTCAAAAACATATTTCTGTGTCGATTTTACTGAAAAACGTTGATGCTGGGCACAAAAAGTTTCTATTTTCAGTTTCCAAGGACTCCCAATCTATAGAAGTTGCCAAACTGTGGCGGCCATTTTCTTAGGGTTTTTTTTACCTATGAAACCAAGCGACCCCCACCTCCTTCAGTGGCGAATATCAGATATTATTTTCATAGAAAGCAAGACAAATTAATAAGCTTTAAGATGATATCAATATCTCCACATTCCCCCAAAATTGACCAGTGCCTGATTTACCGTGTCGTGATACTGTTAGATTGTCGATGAAGTATTGCTGGTCTAATGGGAGCATAGAATTATGCTGAAACTCCTGTAAACAGGTTTAATGTTCATCAGTCGGCTCAGATCTCGAACTGGGCTACTTGTCCTTAGATCTTGCGTGAAAAAAGTCATTAGGATTGCAAAAGTCGCAGGGTCCGAAATTAGGTCACGGTTCTTGATTGTTCGTTTTTTTGTCTGCAAACATAGCCTGGACAATTTGTTTTATCAAATCTTGGCATAGTGCAAGTTTATCTAGCGAATATTACGAAATGCAGATTCAGGGCAAAACTTGTTAACCGGGTATGCTGTCCAGAAAATTTAGGTCGCGGGTTTTGACCCTGCCTGTCAGGGCTAATCCGGGCTAAGAGGGACACGATATTCCACCAGAAAGACTAAGATAGTCGATAAAAACCATCCTTACTTCGGACTTGGGTCCTCTGCGTTTGACGGCGAAGCACCTAAACGTCACACCACATACGTGGGTGGTTGGTGGGTGCTCTGGTGTGATTTGCTTCTTCTTTCCTATCAAGCATCCATCGTCCTTATCTCTCCTTCTTCATTTTTATGTTTGTTACTTTGGTGTAGCACCTGTAATCTTCTGGCTCGCGCTCATAGGGCCTTATGCAGTTGCAAGCGCAGTAAAACCTCTACTAAAACTATAAAATAAAACTATTTAAAAAAACCACGACATACGCCGCCTCTGTGGGAGTGACATGCCCTTCACTCAAAGTGTTCTCTGTAATTCTCAGACGTGTGCAAAAGCGCAATTCGATGTAACTACTGCAACAATCGCATTTCCCTCAGGATTCTTTCTGGTCCTCGCCCCTAGCAGCAGCACAACCGCTGAACGTTGAGAAAAGCAGCATTACTGTAGTTACAAAGGGGCACGATCGTCGTGCCTCGGGCAGCTTTGACAAGGGAACTAATTTGCCGGAGACGTCTGGACAACACAGGCCCATGCAAAGTAGGATTTTCTGTGGGTGACGTTGATCTTAGTTGGGTTTCTTTTCTTTTTTCTTGTTCTTGTATCTCTTACTTTTTCATGGTAGGGGTACTCTGTTACCCCCCCCTCCTCTTTTTTACCTTACCAAATGTCCTCGATTTTCCACCCTTTTCATTTTTCCACCCCTCCCCCTTAACTTCTCTCTCTC
>NW_004797748.1:398889-416389 GCF_000002075.1 Aplysia californica
TGTCTGTCTGTCTGTCTGTCTGTCTGTCTGTCTGTCTCTCTCTCTCTCTCTCTCTCTCTCTCTCTCTTTCTCTTTAACACGTTTTCTCACTCCCTCTCTCTATCTATCCGTCCCTTCTTTCTGGTGTGGGTGTGGGTGGGAAGGGGTGGATGGGAGAGGACTCTGAAATGATAGAAGTAAAACAAAACATTTTCCGAAGCTTCTTACGTTTCCTTTAAAAAGATTTGAAGGGGAAGTATTTGATTGATTGTGATGTTGCCATTAGTATTGGCCATTGTAACACAAAAAGTGAGTATGGCGGACCTGTCGTAAAAGAATAAAATAAAAATCTTTCTTTATAAAAGTCAGTCAAACAAAAACAAATCACAAGTCTGCCTGGTACTAGAATTCAGGAAATATGCTTTAGTTACTATTCTATTCTTTGGACTGAGACTGAGATCGATAGAAACAAAATTAAACTGGGATTTTAAGCAGATTTACTTGATGGTAGCCCGTGTTTTCTTAATGTAAACTTTTCCTTATATCAATTCATTGTTTTATCGAATATTTCCTCGGGTATTCAATCGTACACTGGTATGTAAGGGATCAATACTAGGTTTCAAGTTGTTTTACACAATGAAATTATGAGTTCGATTTCAGCATGAAGAAGTTTCTTTTATCAAATATCTCCATCTTTTTGTTGAGATATTGTGTTTCAATATTAATAATTTGACAACTGCAAATCCTATATAGGGCAATGCTATGAGCAGAAACTTGCCCGCACAGCAGGGCTCTCTTTTGGGAATGGCTTGATGTTTAGTTTTTAGATTTTTAAAAAAAATTGTTTTGTTCCGTAATTTATCCGTTTATTTTTTTCTTGTCAAATTTCACCGACCCGAGTCAGGGGTAATAACTTTATTAACATCACAATAGCCCACCCTATGTTATATGCACATACTTGAGACAAAATGTATTTCTGAATAACGATACTGTGACTCACATGTTTCCCCACAGAAAGTGAAAACCCAAAATGTGTGTACTAGGTCAAGTAAGTTACGAAAAGACTGCTAAAGTTTACTTTTACCGCTGGTGTCCCATGTCCCTCATCTCAGTTCATCCTCAAAAAGTGGGGAGGGGGGGGGGTAGTGTTTGTAAGGTTTTACGGCGCTCGCAACTGCGTAAGGTCATATGAGCGCCAAAGGGTGGATGTCAACCGAGAAGTCTAAACGGGGAATCAGGATTACTCTGCTCACCTCTCTAGCCTCAACGGCACAAAGTCTGCTTCGACAATCATGGCACCTCGGAATTAGTAGTTCACAAGAGAGTGACAAATATACAAAAGCAGTAGAGGAAAATGACGATAGTAAGTATGTGGAAAGAAAAAGCAGCAGTTCCCCCTATATTGTTCCGGCACAGTATGAGCATGACATTGATAAATCAGCACATTTACAATTCTAGTGTGCATAAGAACATGTTAATATCCCCCCTTTGGGAATGGCCTAAAGACAACTTCAGTCAGTAGCACTGCCCTGGTTGAGGGGAGGTGGGGATATGTTTTAGCACTTCAGGATTAATGTAAGTGTCTCTTGTTGATGTTGCTAGTTAAGTTTTCTTTTTCTCTATCTCCTATTTCAGTTTTCCCCCATGCTATCTCTAGAAAACGGTCATGTGTCTCGTAAAGTAAAACAGGTAAATGAAAAGTTTCATTTTTGCTTTAAAAATGAGGTAAAAGTCTGTTAGATCCAAATTTAAGGGTAACAGTAACGTGTTTAGAAGAGGGCGTTCTTGGTTAGACTTGTAGCCGTCGAGACGTCAACTTCGCTAACAAAAGCACAATAATCTATCATTGTACAACATGCTGAAGGTGCTAGAGACTGGATTGTTCGTCAAACATTCGAAAATGTTGCTTTAAAAGTCCAAAACAAAACACAAATTCGTGTTTCTTTTCGGTCAAAGAACTTTATAAATGCACTTCTTGTTGTCGCGCGTGCTGATAAATTATAATAGTCTGTTTATGCCTGTTTCCATGCAGACAAGAACAATGAATGCCAACCCAACGAAAGTACGCGAGGATCCCGTTCCTTTTCATTCTAAACCAGGTTGTCGTTTTTCTTAAATCATAGTCAGTTATATGGGTGGTTGGTTGGGAGGGGGGTGGGGGGGGGGGGGTAGGCGCTCTGGTATGGTTTAATCCTTTTTTTAAAATATCAAATATACTTCTACCTTACCTCTTCTCACTCTTTTCTTTGTATGTTACTAGTCTCTAGTAACACCTTTAATCTTCGACACTTATATGACCTGTTCGTGGTGTAAGTGCGGTAAAACTGTCAATAGAACTAACTAATTTAAGCCAAGAACTCGCTATTTTAAATCAGCGTTGTGTTTTAGTGAAAAGGAAGGCCATTGGCCAGAAGAAGATCTGAGTTCGATTGCCGTTTGGAGAGAATTTAATTATATAGTTCATACATCGGTCTTTCTCATGTGACGTTGTATCCCTCTCAGCCCGGGTTGGCACTGACAGGCTGGGTTGCAGCCCGCTTTCTGAATGATTATAAGTTGATTTTGTTTTCATTCGGAGCGTAGAAAACTTACATTATAAAAAGGAAAGCGGCCCTCTTACCTCTACCTCAGTCAGTCAGTTGTTCCTGTCTTTCGTTCTTACTTTTTTTATCCTAGTGCTAAATAACCGCCATATATTATGTGCTTCTCCGTGCTTATTTCTTTATATTCTTTTCTTATTCCAAACAATATTCAAAACGGGGAGTTGGATGGTGCCACAGGTAGGTCTTAACTTTATAACCCCCCTCTCCCCCACACGCACCGTTCTATTGTAATAATGTGAAACGACGTGGTGGAATCAGGCGTTCGTTAATTTTTTAGCAGATACAATTATTGATTTCATCTTAAAGCCCTTGTGGAGAAAAAAAAATATTCATCTATGTTGAATTTAGATCGAGATATTTGCAATTGAAGGAGGTCAGGGTTGCCTCGTTTCAGACGTAAAATTATCGAGAAAATGGCCGCCAAAGTTTGGTAACTTACAGCCTAAGTCCTTAGAAACTGAAAATTAACATTGTTTGTGCCTTTCATCAATGTTTTCCAGTAAAATCCACAGAGAAATATTATTATGTTTTAAATGATAATAAAAAGGCCTCGAGCCCCACCCAAAAAAAAAAGGAAAAAAAAAAGGAAAAGAATTGCCTGTACGCCAAAAAAAAGCATATTTCTTTGATTTCATTATTTTGACGAGCGCTCGATTTCACCACAATTGCCACACAACGTTTCCTTCAGTTTCGTTGTTGACTTGCACTAAATGAACGTTAATGTGTCGTTGCGCTTCCATCAACTTTAAAAACAAAGAAAATATAAAAAGTTAAGTACTAGAAGCCACTTTCTTCGATTCGTCCTGGTAACCAGTCTCGTTGCTTTAAAACCCTTTTTGACCTCAAGGAAGAACACCATTAGGCATTAATTGTGTATTTCAGTCTCTGTAATAACCATTGTTAAGCCCGACTTTCTCGTTCTCGTCTGGCGTCAATATTTTCCATCTCCTGTTTTCCTCTTCTTTTTTTCCCACCTTTACTTATTTTTCTCTCGATTTTATTCTTGCTTCTTCCGTCTTTTCTTTCTTGCTTGCTAGTTGGTTTTCTTTCTTTCTTTCTTTCTTTTTTTCTTTCTTTCTTTTTGTCTATCTTTTGTACTTTCTTTATTTCTTTCATTTTTTCTTTCATTCTTTCTTTAATCTTTCTGCTTTGTCGTGCAAGTAGTGTTAATAGTTAGGCTTTGCCTCCTTGGGTACAATATCCTACACGCCCAGGTTGACCATAATGGGCAGGGTCGAAGCTGACCACCTCCTAAATGATCTACAGCATGTCGATTAGAGCGTCGAAGATTTATGGTCTCTCTCTCTCTCTCTCTCTCTCTCTCTCTCTCTCTCTCTCTCTCTCTCTCTCCTTCTCTATGTCTGTCTCTCTCTCTGCCCCCCTCTCTCTCTCCCTCTCCATCCTCCTCTCCCTCTCTCTCTCTCTCTGTCCCTCTCTCTCTCTCTCCCTCTCCCTCCTCTCTCTCTCTCTCTCTCTCTCTCTCTCTCTCTCTCTCACACACACACACACACACACATGCACACACACGCACGCACGCACACACTAATACACACTAATAACGTACATTTTCACTGGTAGTATGTTAACGCATACCTGTCGGTATTTCAGTAGACAAGGGCATGATTATGCCGCTGCCTCTGGCTATAATTTATGAACAATGTAATCGTCTTATACCGTTCACTGGCTTTCTTCTAGAATTCTCTCCTGTATTTGAAAACTTAAAGAAACGGGTGATTTGAAGGTGTCCCTGGTAGGTCACACTTCGTTTCTCTTACTCTGTGCATTTTGTCTATCTGTCATACTTTTTTCTACTTTGCTATGCTCTAAATAAATTATAGCTGTTATTGTGTCTACGTGCTTCTCTTCACTCCCGCTACGTAAATAAATGCCAGGAAAAATTGTTGAGTGAGTGGTTGGTGGGTGCTCTGGTGTGGTTTGCTCCTTCTTTCCTATCAAACATCTATCGTCTTTATTCCCCCGTCCTTCTTGTTTGTGTTTGTTACTCTCTTGTAACACCTCTATAATCTTCGGCACTTATATGACCTTATTGTGTTGCAAGTGCCGTAAAACTCTTTACTAAAATAAACAAAGTTGATTGCAGTCTTTTGGAAAGTGTTGTAAGGGTAAGCCTAAAATAAAAAATAATAATGTCATATGAGTTCTTTTGCCCCAGGTAACAGGGACGCTAGTAGAATTTTATGGCACTGAGCAGACCAAAGTCTACCCCGTTCTTTGCTTAAAGGTCAAACTGACCTGTGGGGATAATGTGGTGCAGAAAGAAAAACAAACACTTTGAGGACACAAAATTATGGTGCTTGGAGTGAAAACATGTTTAGTAAGCAAAACACGGTCTGAAACACAGAAATAAAAGTTGGAAAAGAAAAAATAACGTTCAGAAACAAAATCATGTTTGGAGAGAAAATACACGTACAAGAGGCCCCCATTCAAAGTGCAATGTTTTCCTTCGGGACTTTTTAAAAGAGTCTATACACAAACAACCCTTGAGCAATCGAGCAGTTTGAAACTCAATGTCGAAGAGACTGTCCAAAGAATTAACCCAGGTAATATATAGCATGGGGTTATTCAAAATTCCAAGGGGCGTATTCGAGCTTATCTGGGGAGAAATGGTCAACAACTAGAGCATATTTTTTTAAACCAACAAAAAACACACAAAAATCAGCACACATGCACAAATATATGGTTTAAAAAGAAAACAATGCGGTTTGGAAAGAAGACACTCATGGAAATAAAATTTGTTTGCATACAAAAATTTGTTTTGTAACGAAAAAAAATAACACAGCTTGGAAAGAAAAAAAAAACAGTACAAAAAGCAAACACGGTCACAGTTTGGGAACAACAAATGAACCCCCCCCCCCTCCCCTAAACTACCAGATTCGGAAAGAAAACACCTTCTGAAAAGAGCTGCAAAATTTTCACTTTGTGTGGACTAATCGTTCTGTTTTGAACGTCGTGGCGTATTGAGCTTTGATGAAACCTCAATACAACCCCAACAATGTGAACGCAACTCTGCTTGGCGTCTTAACATTCAACTCGATCCTTAACTCCAACACGATACTTAAATTCCTCTTATCATCTACCCCCACCCATTCTATGTAGCCTAGTGGTTAGGCTACCAGACTTGCAATCGTGAGGTTGTAGGTTTTTGGGGGGTTCGAGCCTCAGTCCTTGGGAAAGGCACTTTACACAAAATTCCCATTTGGCTCCATTTTTTCGGATATGAAAGTTAAACTCGGAGGTCTCGCCTCTTAAATAACGTAATATTATTGATAAGGGCGTAAATCCTATTCCATTTTACCATTTCACTTCTGTTTTATCTGGTGCCTGTACAGGCGTTAAACACACCCCCCCCCTTTCTATTCAAGATAGATGATTTGGGAGGCTGCGTGGTGAAATCAGGCGCTCGTCAAAATTTTAATGAAATTGAAGAAACTGGCATTTTTCTGCCAGTTTGGCAATTTTTATCGAACTTTTTAAAGTTTTGTTTTTTAGTTTAAGACCATTTTGCCCAATTAAGAGCACATTTCTAGGTGGACTTTACTGAAAAAAAAATGTATGTTTTCAGTTTCCACGGACTATCTTTAGCTTGGAAAAAAACAAACTTTAGCGACCATTTTCTCACTAATTCTACTTTTGAGACCAGACAACCCCACCTTCTACAATCTCAAATATCTAGACTTCTATTCAAGATAAATGGGCATTTTTTTTCATTGATAGCAAGATAACTGAACAAGCTTTGAGATGATACCAATAACTCCACATGACCAAAAATTGACGAGCGCCTGATTCCTCCACGTCGTGACATTTAAGTGATCGGTCTTCTAATTCCAAGCTTTAGCCTATACTTAACAAAAACAAAATACACAAAACATCCTATTTAGTATAGTATGTGCATCCCCAACGAGCCCATGCACTTGGCACTGCACCCTATTTTCCACCTAAAATAGCTATTAAAAGGTTAATTGTTCATGTGTATTACGCAATATCTGGCCGCGCATGAGTGCCGAAGCGTGTTAAGAATAGAGAACTGTTGTTGAGTGCGGAGTGAGAGGCAGTTTGGTGAAATCAGGCGCTCGTCAAAATAATGAATGTAAAAAAACTGGGCATTTTTCCTCAGGTTTGGGAATTTTTAATCCTTTTTTTCCCAGCCCAACACCTTTCGTGCCCTTTAAAGAACACATTTCTGTGTTGATTTTACTGAAAAACGTTGATTAAAGGCATAAAAGGTGTAAATTTTTAGTTTCCACGGACTCTCAAGCTAAGGAAATAACTCAACTTTGTCGACCATTTTCTCACTAATTTTACTTCTGAAACCAGACAACCTCACCTCCTGCAATTGCCAATATCTTGACTTGTATCCAAGATAATTGGATACTTTTTCATCAGAAGCAAGGCAATTGGACAGGTTTTAATATGATACCAATAACTCAATATACCCTAAAAATGACGAGCACCTGATTCCACCGTGTCATGACACAAATATTGTTTATTATTAAACCCGTTGGATTTGATACATCACCCCTCACCCCCTCCCCCCCCCCCCCCCCCCTCCACCCCCGCCCCTTCATCCACCCCACTACCACACCCCTTAATCTGGAAGCCAGACATAACAAAACATAAGAACAAAACTTCCCGACACCGACTATCTTTCCTCTGGGCGTGACGTGACAGTTTTGATGTCAGTTCTTCCAGGTGTGGACAGCCATAATGTCAGTATCTGTGTCCCGTCCGTCCTCTCCTTCTCCCAGGTTCCGGAGGATGGTCAATGATAGCCAATGGTCATTCCGACAAGGCATAAATTCCTGTAATTCCAGTTGTCCTCCCTTCCTACTGCGTCTTTGCGACTTGCCACGTATTAATCTGGCCAGGCGCGACCCCGAATTAAGTGCTACCCACGGGGAGATGGACTGCCACGTTATCTGGGCCTAGCAGATTGGGCTGTCTTAATGCAGCTCATCGATTAAGCCCCTTGTTCCCTCCTCGGAGTACTGAGGAGAACGAGGAGCGACGAAACCCAGAAAGAAGTGAATATTCGGAGTACCGCTGCAACGAAAGTTTGAGAGGCGGGGAGCGGGGACCAGGGGATAGGGTGGGGGCAGCCTGTGCTCTCAAGTGTGTGTGTGTGTGTGTGTGTGTGTGTGTGAGAGAGAGAGAGAGAGAGAGAGAGAGAGAGAGAGAGAGAAAGAGAGAGAAAGAGAGAGACAGAAAAACAGACAGAGAGACAGAGAGAAAGAGAGAGGAGAAAGAGAGAGAGAGAGAGAGAGAGAGGGAGAGAGAGAGAGAGAGAGAGAGAGAGAGAGAGAGAGAGAGAGAGAGAGAGAGAGAGAGAGAGGGGGGGGGGAGAGAAGTGTTGCACAAGGATGTAAGTTCCATTCCTGGAAAAGGGCTGGGTGGTTGCGAGGCGATGAAACCCAAGGGTGAATGTTTGAGGTATTATCGCAACGAAAGAAAGGGGAAGGTGGGTGGGGGGGGGAGAAGGGAGATTGACCGTGTGAATGTTGAGTGGTGGTTTGAGTATTTGCGTGTGTTTTTGTGAGTTTGTGTGCGTGTGTGTGCGTGTGTGTGTATGTGTGTGTGTATGTGTTTGTGTGTGTGTGTGTGTGTTTGTGTGTGTGTGTGTGTGTGTGTGTGTGTGTGTGTGTGTGTGTGTGTGTGTTCGGAGGGGCGGAAGGGGTGGGGGGGGGGGTCTTTTCTGTAACACACAGAAGACGTAAGTTCGACTCCCGAGAAGGAGTTGAGTATGTTTGCTTTGATTGACTAGATCGTCTTCGTAATGCTTTTCTTGTTGTTGCTGTTGTTTTTCAATACAATTAATTTTGTTTGAACCTCTGATACATCAATAGGCTGGTCCATGAGAGTTTCTTTCGAT
This sequence comes from Aplysia californica, assembly GCF_000002075.1. Taxonomy (NCBI): domain Eukaryota; kingdom Metazoa; phylum Mollusca; class Gastropoda; order Aplysiida; family Aplysiidae; genus Aplysia; species Aplysia californica. The sequence goes on from NW_004797748.1 coordinate 407,359, forward strand.
CCCTTTCACTTTATTTATATCTTTATTATCTATCTATCTATCTATCTATCTATCTATCTATCTATCTATCTATCTATCTATCTATCTATCTATCTATCTATCTATATCACTGTCTGTCTGTCTGTCAGTCAATCTGTCTGTCTGGCAGTCTATATATCTACCTATTCTCTTCCTATTCTTTTTCTGATGGCAGCAGCAAGTGAAAGATGGTAAATGAAAAACTGAAAGGAGACGGGATGTATGGGGAGACAACAAGAATTTCTAGGAAAAGAGACGTGGGGATGAGTGTTATGATTTGAGGTGAAATTCTGGCTAAGCTACTCGACTTAAAACTTCATTCGATGAATTTTTTCCCCTGTCCCAGTCCAACAACTGTAATGATCTCTCCTTGAGAGGCTTTAAAGTAGGCCCATGTTACCCCACGCCTCCCTTCCAATCCTCTTTCAGCCTTTCCAACCAGTTTTCATCAATATGATTTCGATGATTACCCGATTTTTCCTCCCCTCGCGGCACCAAGGTCTCTTGAGACTTTGTGCAATCTTCTGAAGATTTACGGCATGCACTTTGTCGGGGTGAGAGATTCTGCCTCTTCTTTAGGTGTGCGTGTGTGTGACCGAAAGGAATAGAGACGAAGAAGAAACCCTCCCCGAGGGGAACATCGATTGAGAGGACAGGAAATTGATGTAACAAAAATTAGCACCGTTATAATAGAAGGCGGCTGTGGGTTTTCTTCTCAGCTAACGGTTCCACGACGCTTAATAGACCAGCTTCACAATCTGGATCGAAGTCAGTAAATTGATTGTGTTCGGTTTCACTACTTGAATCTATGCTCCTTGTCGATCCTTGCTGTTGATGTTATCTTTGCTACAACACGGTTGTATCTTCGATTTGAAAGGTATACACGTGGGTGGTTGGCGGGTGTTCTGGAGTGGTTTGCTTCTTTTTTCCTATCAAACATCTATCGTCCTTATCTCCTCTTCTTTTTTATGATTGTTACTCTCTTGTAACACCTCTAATCTTCTGGTGCTCATATGACCTTATGCAGTTGCGAGTGCCGTAAAACCTCTACTAAAACTAACTAAAAAAGGTATGCACAGACGTTTAGGAACAGGCGTGGTGGTAAGGCCCTTTGACGTCGCGCACATGACTCGAGTTTCATTCCCACGAGATGAATTTTTTAAATCGAATAATTGTATTTCGATCTTTCCGCTGGGACGGGGTGGGGGGAGAGGCAGTATCCTTCTCAGCTCGGATCATCCCAGACGGGCGTGGTGAAAGCTTGGCTCCTAAATCTCAATGTTCTGAATTGTTTCAGTGGAGGCATAAAATCACCTTCTTAAAAAGTAATTGTTGGTCTTTCCTGACAACATTTTAATGTCGGTTTTACATTCTGCGTAGCTGTTATGCTCTGCGTCGTTCCACACAGAGGTCGTAAGTGCTGCATGTAGCGGTTAAGCACTTGTCAGGAGACCCGAGTTCGATTCTCGAATGGGAAGGACATTTTTATTGAATGGTATTTCTCCTGAGGTACCCCTTTGTGCCTTGACAAGCAGGACCGGAAGCCCGCCTCCTAAATGATCTAAATTGTGTCTATGGGGGTGTAAAAGACACTTACAAAGAGGTCATGAGTTTAATTCCCGTACAGATAATTCTATTTCATCGAGGATTTCCATCTTTCTTCTGAGATTATTTTTGGGTATATCGCAAACCTCGGATTAGTTCTGTCAGATAATAACATGTTCAAAGTAACCCGTCTCCTTTATGATCGTTTTGTGGAAAAGTGGCGTGAAACAGCAGCAACCAACCATCCAACCAACCAACCGACCAGCTGACCGACCGACCGACCAACCGACAAACCGACCAACCGACCAGCTGACCGACCGACCGACCAACCGACAAACCGACCAACCGGCCAACAACCGACCAACCATCCAATTAATCCATTAATCCATCAATCCAGCAATCCCTACAGTTGAGCACATGCGCACACAGCTTTGGTCAGGACACGCCTGTATGAAGGCTGCTTCCCAAAATGTATACTTTGTTGAATCTTCATCTCTCTCTCTCTCTCTCTCTCTCTCTCTCTCTCTCTCTCTCTCTCTCTCTCACTCACCTTCAAGTGTCATTATGTGAAGCCTCTTCTTCTGTCCACATTTCTCTTCTTTTTTTCTTGCTCTCTCTCTCTCTCTCTCTCTCTCTCTCTCTCTCTCTCTCTCTATCTCTCTATCTCCAAGTGTCATTATCTGAAGCCTGTTCATCTGTCCATATTTCTCTCTTTTTTCTCGCTCACTCCACTGCCTCTATAACTTTTCAAGCAACACAGCTTTTGAGAGCACAATTGATGTTTTTTTAATCCTGGTTTCAGGTTCAAACTTATAAACAGCAGGAAAACTGTGACCTCTCAAAATCAAACGCCAAGTAACAATCATTACATCGGTTAATTCTGCGTCAAATGAAATATTTTCCTGAACGCGAACGATAAGTGGGGATTTTGAGGTGATCTGTGCCTTTTGATTTCTTTTAAAAATTTCAATGTACTTATCTCTTTCTGATGAAATGTTGCCGTTATTGTTCTCTTTCGACGTAAGTCAGCGTAACGATTTAACGTCCCTACTTATTGTGTTTGCAAGTGCCGTAAAACTCTTACAAAAACTAAACTTACGTCTCTTTAACCCATATTTAAGTTAGGAAAGAGACGGAGCCTTCCACTTTAACCTTAAGAGCCTTGAAGACTCGACTAAAACTACCCGTTGTAAAGAACGCCATTTTGCAGGTTCGAACCAGGGCCATCCGCTTCAAAGACAAGCATGATACTAACTGGGTTAATGGAACGACCTGTCTAAATTATGCAAAGTTATATAAAATGTATCACTAATTTAACCGAACGCTCCGTTATTAAAATGTTAAAACATGCCAATTTATTATTTTTAGAAGGGAAATCAGACCAATTTGGGTATATTTGATGAACTAAGGGTTAATTTTTTCCCATTATAAATGTTTTTATTCAACTGTATTCAGGCAGGCTGCCTTCATTTAGGGTAAAAACAACAACAGCAACAACAACAATACCTACAACAACAACAACAAAAACCCAAACAAACAAACAAACAAACAACAACAACAATAACAACATCAACAGCAAAAAACCCAAACAAACAAACAAAAAAGCCAATAACACCCCTCCCCCCCCCCCCCCCCCCCCCACTGAAAAAACAGGAAGTGCTTAAGTTGGGGTTGAAGTGCTGAAGTAATGAAGAAACGCTGTACTGAACCATAAGAACTGTGGCTTAGCAACTTTCTAAACCAGTGTTTTTCTTGCCATGGGGATAAAACACGAATCTTTATTGAGTTTACAGATTGCCAACAACAAAACCACACATAGGCATGGTCATTAGGGGTAAATGGGAGGAACGATTTACTGCATGTTTTGTCTCGGGAGTTCTGTAAATCAAATGTGAGGTCAATGTCTTGTGAATCGATAGTTATTGCCTTTTTTTTTACTACTTACTTGAATTACTTAAATGTAGAACTGGGGTCTTAGGAAGCCGGGTGCTTCATGCTTCCTCACTCCTCTTCATGAGGATCCATTTCAGGTGGGTTTTGTTTTTACTAATAACACGCGAACACTACGTATAGAGCATCTGTAGCCGGAGAGAGGCTTTGTATCCTCTTCTCCAAACCCAGATCCTCCTGTTTCTAAGGATTTTTGTCAGACTATCACTTTAAACAACTTTGAATGATATAAAGATTGTTATTTATAACCTGGCAACTGAGAGACATACTATTAGATAAAAGTAACTTCGTATCTTCGCGAAATAAAAACGAAGCAGCATGATTTTAAACACTCCCTCACTAAGAAGAGTAATTACGGTTACAGGTTAGAATTAGGAAAAGAGTAAAGTGGATGAGTGGTAGTGAGGGTGCTTTAAATCAAACGGTATGAAAAACAGAATGCGGAGACCTAAGCGTTTGGTTCGAAGATTTATAAATGATGACAAAACATAAATCATGCCATGCTCAACCAGCTCAAAGATGAAAGCTCTTGATGTAGAATGTCTCACCATTGGCAAAGGTACGGTTGCTTTTTCGAACAAAGTAAAAAAATCGTGGAGTATACTTAGACAAAGACTTGTCCATGGATACCCAACTTAACCATCTATGTAAAATTCCATTCTTATAAATGAGAAGTATTGCTCACATAAGGAAATTTCTTAGCACTGATGCCACCAAAAAAAACTAGTGTTTGCTTTCTTTTTGTCATGCATTGGTTATTGCAATTCACTGTTCGTTGGCCTATCTAAAAAAAATTGCATTACTCAAATAATAATAATAAATAATAGATAGCATTTGTATAGCGCATATCCCCGCTCAGCAGCAGGCTCTATGCGCTTTACACTATATTATTACCCCAGCAGACCATAGAACACTCCGAAACATTCTCAGCTTCCCGGGAAGCATACAGTGCGAGCAGCCGATTAAGCGCTCAAACACTAACAAACTGACAGGATCTTTCGCTGTCTATAGCCGGGTACCCATTCTCACCTGGGTGAAGTGAGGAAAATTCGTGTAAAGTGCCTTTCCCAAGGACACAACGTCGGGCCTTTGACGGGATTCGAACCCACGCCCTTACGGTTGCGAGTCCGAGAGCCTAACCACTAGGCCACCGACGCCACTGTATTCAAAACAATGATGCCAGGCTAGTATTAAAGTAATCAAAATGCCATCATGTGACTCCCCTCCTTAAAGAACTCCATTGGCTTCCACTGAAAGCGAGAATCAAATATAAGTTAGTCCTACTATGTTTCAAAGGTCAAACTAACCAGTCTGCCACACACATTCAAGAACTCATTGTACCATACACACCATCACGTGAACTAAGATCCAGTGGCTCTTGACTAATTTCAACACCTCGTGTGTCACTGAAGAAATAAGGTGAGAGAGCTTTTTCTTTTTCTCGGCCAATGGTTTGGAACACTCTCCCTCATGATTTGAGGACCGAAATAAAACTTGATACCTTCAAAAGGGAACTCAAAACACATCTATTTTAGAAATATTTTAATTAATGGACAGTACCTTGCCTTTTGAGTGAGCAATGTTTTATTGTCTGAAAGAATGTTGCTGTCAAAATGTGCGCACATGATGAATTTGTATGGTGTTAGTATGAATGCGTTTTTAATCTCCCAAGGGGAAAGGCGGGATACAAATTCTGTTATTATTATTATTATTATTATTATTATTATTATTATTATTATTATTATTATTATTTTTATTATTATTATTTTTTTTATTTTTTTTATTTTTTTATTATTTAAAATATTTATATAGGTCAAAGATAGTGGTGTTTTGGGAACAATTAAGAGATCAAATACAGGTAAGCAAGCATAGTAAATCATCTTACCATACCAAGCTGATTATGTAGAAATAACAGAAAAAGTAGACCCGGCATTTAAAAAAATACCCCCCCCCCCCTCTCTCCCAAATCATTCCCTCCCACACCACATACATCCCCGCCCACCAACAGTCCCTTTGCACCAAATGCTTCCACACTCAGTGCGGTTTGTGAACTACATTTCTCATTAATAATTCAATTTCATCCAGCGCTTCAGCCCCTCTCCTCACCACCTCCACTCCTGTTCCCGCCCACTACCAGCAGTCCCTGTGAACCAAGCATGGCAAACATATTATGGAATAGCGGAAAATAACTTGTCCTACTTTGTTGTTTTGAAATCACAATATAATGAAAAGATGCGATATATTAATATATAATAATATATATAATGTATTTTCACATGTAGTAGCATACTATTTATTTTCTGCTCTAACGGAAGACGAATGGAATTCACTACTATGCACACCCATGACCCCTTTTATCTGTTTATTTTCTATAGTGCGGTGAAAAGGGATTCTGGATCATTAGTGGTGTATAACGGTTTGTGAGAGGGGGGGGGGCTTGTTTCTTTTTATGTTGTTTGTTTTCAGTATTGCTTTCTTTATAATTGGCTTTATATGACGCTTTTCGTATTTCTTCAAGTCTGCATCGAGATGTTTTACGTAGACGTTTTCACGCCCCCATCAAGACACTTGGGATCATTTAGACTTTTACCCTGCCAACCATGGCCAACCCAGGCTGAATAGGATAAACGTCTACACCACAAAAATCGGTTTGAAGGAAGTCGCGAGCTGCTGTAGAGGAAAGGGCAACTGATTGAATAAAAGCACTGTTTGGTGTAACTTTTAGTTACTTTTCACAGAAGTAAAATTGTATACATAAATTAATCAAAAGTGCATTAAGATGCGATTAATTTGCTTTCGACAGTCACGTTCGCCTAAGCGAAGACTTCGATTAGCCACTTACAGTACCGCTTACCACCTTTCGATTGCGAAGACTTCGATTAGCCACTTACAGTACCGCTTACCACCTTTCGATTCCCTTCCATAGGCTCTATGACTTTCTTTGGCCTGGGTTGCTGGAGCTTGCTTGGTTTTCTCCATGTAAAAGAATCGATTAATTTTTCTTGGCTCTCTCAAACTGATGTTAAAGTGATCTGACCGGCTCACTTGGTGTAATGGACAATTATTTTATTCCTGATCCCGCACTATGCTTATTGAACCCATGTTTTGTAGTATCTACTACAAAACTTATTTCTTATAACAAGTTATTCCACTAAAAAATGTCATAGGTGAGCCGTGAAGTAGGCCATATACGTATGCAAAATGTGTGTGAGAAGCGGGAATTTGCTGTGAACAATCCCATTTTCCGCGAGACGGAGATCCATAGTATTTTATATAAACTTATAAAGAAAATGTTATTTTTTTCAGTCTAGCCTGGAAACATACGTTTACGTTAACACAATTAATTGATACGCACTACTGTTCAAAGTATCGGAGATTTTGATTCATCCGTTAAAGAGATATTTGAGAATAAGTTGCGCCACGAATTTTTGACGGTACTATAGACTGAGTGTTCTTGAACTTCTGTCCTTTTGTGGACTTTTTAAGGCTCCCAGCTTATTTATTTTGACAGGTCATATCAGAAAAGGACATAAATTTGGTGGTCCTGCCTCTTTTAATAATAATAGTGTTGGTAGGGCGTTAAACCTGTACCCATTTTATTATGCTTACTTTAAGTTTTACTTGTATCATACGATACAAATTGAGCGTATATAAAGGTTCATATGTGATTTTAAAAGTTGTTTCTTCTACAGCGAACCCTTTAAATGGGAATGCCTATTGTACTCATGTGTGTCAATGACACCACCTCTACATGTGTTTAAAGGGCGTGGGGGGGGGGGGGGTTGGGTTTGGAAGTTGTGGGTAAGGAGCGGTGATTGGTTTGATCGTAGCATTTTTCTGAGGAGTTTGGAGCTCTCTCTAAACGGGCGTGAAATTTTCTTAAACTTAATACACGTGCTGGCACACACACGTACACACACGCGCACACACGCACACACACACACACACACACACACACACACACACACACACACACACACACACACAAGAACGCACAGATACACACACACAGACTGGCGCTCGCAAACACACACATACGCGCTCGCACTGGCGCGCATTCATACAAACACAAACACACCCAGACACAGACGTTCAGACACACACACACAGACACACACGCACACACACGCACGCGCGCACACACACACACACACACACACACACACACACACACACACACACACACACACACACACCTACCTCCCTGCATGATTTGAGCCAGACATCTCATTCCGAACTGAACACTTAAGTGAAAATTGGGAGCAGTTGGAAAAACACATTCAGACGACATCTTCTTGGAAGAGGCCTCAAAAGCACACGAAGAGTCTGTTGGAGCATTTCTTACTGTGATAGCGTCGGGCAAGAACAGGGCTATCCCTGCCACTTTTCCTCCTTTCCGTGCCAGCTCCTCTACTTTTAGCTTTCCTTTCTAGAAAGAAAGAAGGCAAGAAAGAAGGCGATGAATATTATGTTTTATGCAATTTATGTAAGCACTTTTTCTGAGGGTTCGGCGGGAGAATGTTTCTTTTTCTACATCAAGTGCCAGGTCTGAAGCAGACATCGGCTATCATGGTTCGCCACTCATTTGTCTGCTTCGATGCTCTAGGGAAAACTATCATTATTATCCTTGTCTTTTCTCACCTCAAGTTCTCTAGGTGAGTTCTTCTTACTTCACCTCTGCCTCTTTTGCCTTCCTTTTTTTTACGAGGAGAGTGAGATGTTAAATGCCTTTTTGTGGATTCATGTGTCGTAGAAACTGCTTGTTTCTCTTTGTAATTGTATTATAAAGTGAGCATTTCCACGTTGGGTTCTTCTACCTCAACCTCTTTTGATATCAAATTTCTTTCCATTAAATTATCAAACATCGATAGTGAAAACACAGTTCTGTCTTCTCTTATATATTTGCAATATTTCTTTTTGTAATTCTCCAGCATTAACATCCGATTTGAAAGGTTGACCACACACAGTCTTATTTTTGTTGGCATTGAGATATCTCTATTTCTTCCGAACGGTGAACTCTTTAGTTCTAACCCTCTTCCTGATAAAATTGAGCCTTTTTTTTTCTTCCACATTCTTGAGTGCGGGGGCGAAACCTTACATTGATTTAAATTTCCAGTGGGGGTCTTAAACCCCCCCCCCCCCCCCCACACACACACAAAAAAAATGAACAATAACAACAAAAAACTTACAATTTGGAATTCTCTTTAAGAATCAATACTTTCTTATTTTCTGTAGAATTGAAGGATAATCTTGAAGCAGTTGTTGCGGCTTACCCAGTTAGCAACCTGCTTGGTATGCATTTAATGCAAAAGCTGTACACCCTCATCTACACTAGATGGGCCCCTTTGGGGCGGTTTAGCTTTTTTTTCTTATAAAAAATAGAGCAGGAGTTCTTACAGTCCGCCCGACAGGCGTCTGTTGTGTGGCGGTGAGACACTTTCCACTGCACGCAGAAGATCCGACTTAAATTCCTTTGGAAAGAGAATTTGTAGCGAGTATCTCGGTCTTTCTGCTAGGG
>NW_004797748.1:418889-421402 GCF_000002075.1 Aplysia californica
AGTAACCTGACACGCAGAAGGGCTTTCGAAAATCCAAATCACTTCTCAATTAGTAATCGAAATTTGGGAATACCGCACGACTGCTTACCGCGACAACAGCCGAATTGAAGTTTTCACAGTTAATTTTTACATGTATTTCTGACAAACAATGTTTCCTTTCGTTTTATCATGAAATGCGTTATCTGTTAACGCCTCATGATTTATTTTAACCATGTCCAAAAGAACGTTAAAAATTTACCGTTTAGGTGATCACTGGCATTTATGTTGAATAAGGAGGTGGAGAAATCAACCTATTTTTGTTTTAGTAAGAGTTTGACAGCACTTGCAACACACGTAGTAGAGTGGGAGATTAGAAGTATTACAAGAGAGTAACGTACAAAGAAAAGAAGGAGGAGAGATATAGATGATAATATATTATATTTGATAGGAAAGAAGGAGCAAAACACACCAGAGCCCCCACCAAAATCCCACCAACCTCTGACTCGTTAATAGCATCTACCATGTTCTGCGGGCATGAAAACGAAGCTTACGGATATTCCACAGACGCGAATGTTGTCAACTCTATAACGTTTAAAAAAAAAAAAATTATGGTACAATTTTTTTGGGTACAAAACTAGAAGCTCTGATAGACTGTCAATCAACCTCTGTGGTGAACCGATTAGGCGCCTCATCGTCACACGCACAAGAATCGTGTTCGATTTCTGTGTGGGGATAACTTTTATCAAATATCTCTGCCATTCTACTGGGATGTTGATCCCTCTCAGCACATCCTGGTGGCCCTGACCGAAGAGACAGGATCGGAAACTCTCTTCCTAATGATTTAAATGGCACCGATTGCTTTTTGTTGGGTTTTTTTTGTGGGGGGTGGGGGATGTAAAAATACCTAGAATAAAACAAGAGATGTTCACGTGCCAGAAAATTCGCGTTGTGATTAGACATTATCTTGCTCGTGAATCTCACCGTTCAACCCCCCCCCAAATCCAAAAAAAGGGGCTTTGATTTTTCATAGACATCACTCTCTTTTATTCCGATGACTTGGGCAAACTGTCTATACGCACGGCACGATTTGTATTCTCAAGAAGCCTGTGACATTTTGCAAAAGGTTGTTACCACCTCTGGGAAACATTATTCTGCGATTGGAGTCTAGCACTACCCGTCGATTTCTTCAATTACCTCCCGGGGACGAGAGAAGGGAAATATAATCACACCTAAGAGCAGCAGAGTGATTGTCACGGGAACGATTTATTCAAAGAAAGACTCGTTAATTTTGACACTTTGATTTCATCCTCGTGCCGGAGGGAAAACGGTTTCATGTCTAAAATCTGGATATACGAGTGAGGATAAAAAACTAATGGAAGTTGTGAAATATCTTTTTTTAGGCTGATACCACGGACCTGAAATCTTTACGGTCTCTCGAAATATTTTTCCTGAATTTGTATGAAGGATTCCAGCCTCCTTTTCCAATCCTAGAAGGAACAGTTGTTGTAGACATCCTCCAGTGCCATTCGTAGCTCTGAATTGGCAGCTTTTTCAAAGTCCTTAATACGTTCAAACTTTCGTCCAGAAAGTTTACCTTTCATTTTTTTGTCAATGAATTGTTTACATAGTACGAGAGACTTGGCCTCGAAGCGAATCTTAGGTTGTTGCTTAGTAAGTGTTTTACGGCGCTTTCAACTGCATAATGTCATATGAACACACGGGACACCTTTAACCTTTTCAGTTGGTAGGAATTTTGAATTTGACAGTGTAGCGGCAAAACCCTACTCTTATCGATTTTGGACGACATAGGGATCTTTAAAGTGCGCAACTTGCACACAGGAGCTCCTGGATTTTTCGCCCCTGTCCGAGAAAGCTGGGTGTTAAACATTGCCTACCTTAAGATCAAGGTTGTAGCTAAAAGACAGCAGTATGAAGGAGCCGTGGAGTAGCAGTAGAAAGGCTGAGGAAAGAGCCAGGTGCACAGAGGAAGGGACAATGGGGCGGGGGTTGGGGGCAGAACGTTGAGACGAAAGCAGACAACAGAACATAGATAGAAAGTAGGAAAAGAATCTGAAAGGATAATTTTTTAGAGAAGAAAATTTTCCTTCACTGGTTAGGTTTCGACTTAGGGACTTATTGAATGAGAAGCGTACACCGCAACCCTTTGATCCCGAGAGCCCCCGGCTAATCTTAGGAAAACAAAGATTACTGTGTCTAGAAAGTGAGGTCATTTCAACAAACCTGAAACGGAGCCTTACCTTATAAAGGGCGATCATTTTGAAAACATAAACTTAGATTATTGTTATCTCGGCTTTGATTCGACAACTAAAAAGGATCTCTAAAAGAGGAAATTGCACCTGACAGAGACTGAGAGAGTGACTGAATACACTGACAGTTGTTTCTTTAAATTTCGTGTTTCACAACGATCAAGTTACCCAAGAACAAATAGACAGCATTTTAGAAATTTTAATTCTAATTGTAATTCTCTCTCTCTCTCTCTCTCTCTCTCTCTCTCTCTCTCTCTCTCTCTCTCT
>NW_004797748.1:421502-429725 GCF_000002075.1 Aplysia californica
CGGTCTTTTGTCTGAGTTGTGGTATCCCTCTCAGCCCAGAGGTTGGCCCCGACAGAAGAGGGCCGGCCGGAAACTCGATTCCTACATGATCTAAATGTGTCAGGACGTGGTGGAATCAGGCGCTCGTCAATTTTTGGTCATGTGGAGTTATCGGTACCGTATCATCTCAAAGCTTGCTCAGTTGTCTTGCCATCGGGGACAAAAATGACCATCTATCTTATTAAATAGAAGTGAAGATTTCTGAGCTTGAAGAACGTGGGGTCGCCTGGTTTCAGAGGTAGGATTAGCGAGAAGATGGCCGCCATAGCTTGGTTAGTTCCAAGTCTTGATAGTCTCTGGAAACTGAGAACTTACTTTTTTTGGCCTTTAATCAACGTTTTTCTTATTAAAAAATCCACCCAGAAATTATGTTCTTAATGGGACAACAATGACGTAAAGCCAAAAGACCCCCCAAAAAATGATAAAAATTGCCAAAGAGGCAGAAAATTGGCAGTTTCTTCAATATCATTATTTTTGACGATCGCCTGAATTGACCACGCTGCCTCACAGTTGTGTCCATGGAGTGGGACAAGAAAACATGTACATTTAATTCATCTTTTTTAAAAAGTTATTATAACGAGGTTCGAACCGTGAGCCGCCCGGTATCAAGGCTGGCTCACTTCTGACAGTGCAGGACGTCTGGGCTTTTCTGGGCTCTTTTTTCATTCAGTACTCTTTTATCTCTCTCTTTCTCGCGCTCCTTCTCTCTCTCTCTCTCTCTCTCTCTCTCTCTCTCTCTCTCTCTCTCTCTCTCTCTCTCTCTCTCTCTCTCTCTCTCTCTTTCTCTCTGTGTGCTCGAAGTAGCCCGCCTGCTAAATTATCTGTATTGTGTCGATGGGGGTGTAAATCACATGCAATTACGAGTATTTATTAAAAGTCTTTATAACATGTCACCGTTTATCTTAGGTCTGTACGCAGGTACCCTATATTATATGTTGTTGTTGGTGGTGGTGTGTTTTGTTATATCTGTACCCGCAGAAATGATATCAAACTAAATCAAGGGCTTGCCAGTCTTTGCCCTGTCACCAACTAATGGGAGATTGTATCATTTTGGTGGGCGGTGAGGTTGACCTGCTTCGTGACAAGTATATTATAATTTGATTACACTACTTATTTGGTATAACCCACGTATGTTTGGCAATTGCAATTCAACACTGCAGTTTCTTGAACATCCATCTGTAACAATTACGTGTTATAACAATTATATACATAGCTATATGGAGTTATTGGTGGCATCTTAACGCCTGTCCATTTGCCTTACTTTCGGTTAAAACAATACCTATTTATCTTGGATTCAAGTAGAGATATTTGCGATGGAAGGAGGTGGGGGTCGCCTGGTTTCAGAGAGAAACTTAGAGAGAAAATGCCGTCACAGTTAAGGTATTTCCGTATCTTGATTTAATGCCACACTTAGAAATATGACGACATTTATGTGGGCGGTAAGAAAACTTTGGCCTCTAAAAGGTGGCGAAAGTTGGTGCTGTCTTAAAAAAAAGGTTGGCAAGCAGCTAACTGTCTCGGGCAGACAATCCAAGAATCCTTTTTAATATCCAGGCTCACGATAAACGAATCCCCCCCCCCCCCCACAAAAAAAAGGAACCCAAAGAAGAGATTCAGAACATAACAGCTCGATCAATTAATTGTCCCCGGCCCCGTCACTGTGAAGTAAAGTAAGCTGTACTTTATTGTGGACAAGTTTTTTTTTAAAGTTCAAAGTATCACGACTAACATTGGAGAAAGAATGGGGGGGGGGGGGGAGAATGGAGAGAGAGAGAGAGAGAGAGAGAGAGAGAGAGAGAGAGAAAGGAAGAATGAGAAAGAAAAAGGGAAATTCATAAAGAAATAAAAGAAAAAACAAAGTGAACGAGAGAGAGAGAAAGAGAGAGAGAGAGAGAGAGAGAGAGAGAGAGAGAGAGAGAGAGAGAGAAAGAAAGAGAAAAAGACACATAGAGAAAGAGAGAAAGGTCAAGAGAAATAAATGAAGAGAGTGTGAGAAAGGTAGAAAGAGAGAGAGAAAGGTCAAGAGAAAGAAATAAGGAAAGCGTGAGAAAGGTAGAAAGAGAGAGAGAATGAAAAGAGAGAGAGAGAGAGAGAGAGAGAGAGAGAGAGAGAGAGAGAGAGAGAGAGGGAGAAAATGAAAGAAGGAGAGAAAGAAAGACAAAGACAGAGAAAGAAAGCGATAACAGAGTAGAATTTAATAAATGGACAGTTTGAGGGCGCCACGGATGGGTACAGATTAATGTCTGCCTTTCTTTATTTGATATCTGTTTTTCTTGTTTTCCCACAATCTGATAGTCCGTAATTATACTATCAACGTGCTTCTTTTTTCTCAAACGCGTGTAAATTTGAGGTGATTCGAATTCTATCGAATTTTTCGAAGCAAATGAATAATGGCATAAAGATAATGTAATGTAATCCCCCCTGCATTGAGATTTATTAATTGTAACATATCCCCCCCCCCCCCCCCCTTCCAACCCCACCGGAAAATAAGCAAGCAAACAAAACAAACCAAAAAACCCCACAAAATAAACAGCCCGCTGGTGTTTCAGATGTAAGGATGTATGTTCGATGCTTTAGTACGCTGAAGACGTGGTTCTGATGCCTTATACATAACAGCCTCTCCGATGTAGCGTTAGGCACACGCCGTTTCACGCAGGAAACACGAGTTCGAATTCCGTAATTCACTTTTGTAAACCTCAAGTATCTCTGTCTATCTGCTTGGACTGTGTATCCCTCTAAGTTTGAGTAGGTCCTTAGAGACAGGATCAAAGACCGTTTCCTAAATGATAATAATATACAAATAAACGCCTTTTAAACTCAATGTGGTCGTCGCGCACTCATTTTGGGTTGGCTTGATTGAACTTTTGTGTCGATAGCCCTTGAACGCTTTTTGTCCCAGACTGTATTATGTGTAACAAAACATGCGTATGTGCATATGTACGTATGTGTGTATGTGAGTATGTATGTGTGTGTGGTGCGTGCGTGAGTGAATATGTGTTTGCATGAGTATGTAACACTATGTACCTTTATAATTGATTTGTAAATCCATTATATGTATCATGTTAAGCGCATAGAGCATTGCATAAGTGGATATGCGCTATATAAATGCAATCAATTATTATTATTTAACAAATACAGAGGTTGTTTTTATGTGTTAAAATGTTGTCTTTTTGAATTGTCTTACGTACCTTCTTTCTGTATGCACGCCTATGAAAGGATACGTTCATCGAGGCAAGCTTCAGAATCGGGAAATGTGGGCATTTATGGGCGCAAGCTTAGATCCTCACGTAACTCGTACTGGTCGTTTGGCTATTTCCTATTATTGTGATAACAAATTTAATTTAAAATATGCTTACGTTCGCATTTTTATCATAAAAAACGTTAGGTTTCAAGCTGCATGAATTACTGTCTGAAAGCATGCCTGTAAAATGATGTGTTCATCAAGGTACACTTTAGCTCAGGCTTCAGTAGCGAATGGGCGCGAGTTTAAATTTTCACTTAACTTTTGCAATTCCTAGGCTTATTCTGCATTATTGTGGCAACAAGTTAAGTTGAACATATTTTACGTACGTTAGCATTTTCATCAAAAAAATTGTTTTCAAGCTGCTCGTATTACCAAACGAACTGGGTTTTTTTTAAATGAAGATTTGAGGTTTGTGGGTACAGTGTTACAGTGCAGGCAAGCAGACAAGAACGCGGTGTCTAATGAGTAAAAGTACCGCAATTTTAGAGTCAGTAAGAAAAATAACGACTGTGCACTTTTGTCTTTCGCTTTGAGGTCACCTCCGGACAGACTTGTTTTTCTATGGGTGAAATGATCTATGTAAAAGACGAAGCTTTTTTCCTGAGTGTTATTTTCGACAACAAAATTTTCCCCCCAAAACCTTAAGGATGTCGGTGTGCTCTAAATGTGCTTAACAAGTTCCATCAAACCGTCAAAGGATCGGTGACTAAGACAGTTTTAAAATATTTTTTCCACTGTCTTATTGGTTAAAAATTGATTGTGTCAACCCAGTCTACGGCTCGGCAACAAAGACATGTCTCAAACTCTAAGATACTATCTAGAATCATTGTTCTTGCCTTGCCGCTTTCTACGTTCACAGAAAGTTATCAGTGGGTGGTTGGCGGGTGCTCTGGTGTGATTTGCTCCTTCTTTCCTATCAAACATCTATCATCCTTATCTCCCCTCCTTCTTTTTTGTGTTTGTTACTCTCTCTTGTAACTCCTCTAATCTACGGCACTTATATCAAGTTATATGACCTTACTATGTTGCAAGTGCCGTAAAACTCTTACTAAAACTAAAAGCAAAGAAAGTTATCAGGCAGAGTTAGCAAACTAACTGTAGAACTTAGAAGAAAGTAGTGTATGCAATACGATTTAAAACTCAGTTCACTATTTCAACTTAAGTTCATAATTTTGTCTTCGAAATCCAACATTGTATACATAAAGCTAAATTTTACAAAAACATAAACAAGTGCTCTAGTTAACTATCTGATCCGTTTCTGGCAGACCATATTGGAAATTTCGAGATGACATCTTGGCACAACATAGCTTAGGCAGACCAGAGATAAGACACAACAAGAGTAGAGGGCGCCTAAGGAAGATTGCACTTGGCGGCACTGGGAAGAAAACGTCTACATCTGATTGGGTTTAGCTTCTAAATCTCTCTAGGCATCATCAAGCTCTAGCTGCCGAAGCTTGCTTAGCGTGCAGCGGTTCGACGGCAAATGCAAGGGGTGGGGGGTGGGGGGAGGGAGGTGGACCGGGGGGGGTGGAAGGGGGGACAGTTAATCTTTTCTTAAAACGCCTACGCGGTATATAATGTCAGAAAGTAAACTTGCACTATTTAATGGTCTCATTTTTTTTATTGTGAAGTCTGCACCAGCGTTTATGGTGGTGCGCTTAGGTACTTTGTAATGGCACTCAAAAGACCTCAGTTTGAGGAGAAGAGAGCAGGATCTTGATAGAGTATCTCCATTTTTCTGCTGGTAATCTGTATCATCATCCGTCTTGGTTGGCCCTGACAGGCGTAGTCGAAATCGGCATCCTAAATTATCTAAATGTCTTGATGAAGGCGTAAAATGCTCGTATTATTTCAGTAATTTAAAATAATGGAGTCTGCTGAGATCCAATATGTTACAACTAACACAAGGAAAGCAACACATTAGTAGTGGGCAACCTTGATTTTTATTGATGGGAAAATCTCCCCCCTCCCTTTCCCCATTATGGTCATATTGCTCAAAGGCAAGGTACAATTATAGTACCGGTTCGTAGGGCTATTTTCTGACTTTCTTATTAACGTCATTCTAAAATACATAACCTTTCTACTGAAATAATGAAAGGAAAGTAATTGTCTTCCACCAAAATAAACCTAAGTTTTACGAAAGAAAGGTAACCAATGGTGAGAGAGTGGTTAATTCGCGTTGTGCGCCAGAAACAAAACAAGTCAAAACTTAACAAAACAAAACAAAAGAAAAGAAAATCAATTCCTCGGGTGTGGCTCGGATCCAGAATCTGGGAAGTGAAGTATCTCTTGTTTTTTGTGGTTTTTTTGTTTATTTTTTCTAGTTTATTAATTTTTGAATAACATGTTTACTTTAATTAGTTGTTTTTGACACGCGGCCGTTCAGATACTATGTATTCTGAAGCCACAGGCGATGGTCGGTAAATGGGGATGTGGGAGGTGGTAGGGAAAGGGTGGGGTATAGGCAACCCAATTATTCCACGGGAAAAGTTCAGGGAGTTTGACATGTCAGTTTGTCGTCTACTTTTAAAGGATGTAGCAGTGGGTGGTTGGCGGGTCCTCTGCAGTGGTTTATTACTTCTTTTCTATCAAACGTCTATTGTCCTTATCTCTCCTCCTTCTTTTTTGTGCATGTTACTCTCTTGTAACACCTTTATTCTTCGGCACTTATATGAACTTATTGTGTTGCAAGTGCTGTAAAACTCTTACTGAAACTCTTTAAAAAAGGACGTAGCAGACACGCATTATGTACGATCAGCCGCAGATCAATGACAGTGTTGCAGCACGTTTCGCGCCACCTTACACACATCAGAAATATAAACGTGCATATTTTATAGTAATATTATGCTTGCCTTTTCTTTCGTTTCAAAGGAAACGAAACAGAATTGACAAACTCAAATTAATAAAGAAATTAATAAATATAAAGTTTTATCTTACAAAAGTACTGCACAACAGCACGTCTTCAAGCGTTATCAAATGACCTAAATACGTGTCCTAAATAAGTTAAGAAGGGGGGGGGGGCTACAGTTGAAGGCTATCCCACTTATTAGTTGATGAAATGTTACCAAAATTTCACACATATAACAAGCATAGTAAGGAGTCTTAAAATCCCCAAATCAGATTTGAGAAAAAAGTTTTGTTTCCATGGATACGGCAGCCATATTGGATTTTATTGACAAGTATTAAGCAATTAATACCACAATTATTTTTCTTGGAAATAAACTGGAGTTTTTTGCATGCATCTTGGCAAACCATCGATCTACAAAGCTGTGTGATGAATTTTCCTAAACGTTCTAGACAATTTTTTAATGATTTTTTTTTCCTGAAGTAGTATTCACGTTGGCAAAAATCTGTGAAAATCCACACTCCAAACACCACCAACGAAAAACTATTCCATATATCAAAAATTCATCTCACAAAGTTTTAGTAGTACATCATGTCTTCCTTCTGTGAAGATTTCATGAAGATTAGATAAAAAATGGTGGAGTTAAAAGTGTATAGAAAAACCACATTTCGAGAATACAGGCGATAAAGAAAAATAAAAGATTGACTTTATGAAGAAATGGTGGTGACAAACATGCCCGGTAGGGGTTCTTATGTGATGAAATACAATGTAGTTGTAAGAGACGCTGAAGAAGCTAAAAATACCTGCAACTTGAAACCCATAGCTTTTGAGCCGAATCGAGACTTTCAGCAGCACCCCCCCCCCTTTTTTTAAATGTAGCGGGTGGTTGGAGGGTGTCACTGATATGGCCTACTTCCTTCTCTCCGCCTTTTATTGTTTCTGTCCGTATGTCTATCTTACTTTTTCAAATCAGTAAACAACCATAACTGTGTCGAAATCCTTCTCGTAACCTGGCAACGACAACAACAACATAATAATAGCCTTAATGGACCAGGGCTTGAGGTTTAACTGTAGGTCTCGTGGCTTTACGCACAAAAGAAATGATGTTCATTTCAGCGCAAGGTGGTTATTTACTTGGATCCAGATTGGCTCTGACAACCGAGGTCAAAATAGGCCATATACAAAACTAATTCAGTGTTGTGTCGATGGAAACGAATAAACAAATATGTGAGGCAGCATGGTGGAATCAGGCTCTCGTCAATTTTTGGGCATCATCTTAAAGCTTATTGACTTGTCTTTATTTGGGTGAAAAAATATCCATTTATCTTGAATACAAGTCGAGATATTTGCGAAAGAAGGAGGTGGGGGTTACCTGTTTTCAGAGGTAAAATTAGTGAGAAAATGGCCTCCAAAGATGAGTTATTTCCTAGCTTAAGAGTCCGTGGTAACTGAAAATTTACATTTTTCTGCCTTTAGGTGGGTAGGTGGGTAGGGGGGACAGTTAATCTTTTCTTAAAACGCCTACGCGGTATATAATGTCAGAAAGTAAACTTGCACTATTTAATGGTCTCATTTTTTTTATTGTGAAGTCTGCACCAGCGTTTATGGTGGTGCGCTTAGGTACTTTGTAATGGCACTCAAAAGACCTCAGTTTGAGGAGAAGAGAGCAGGATCTTGATAGAGTATCTCCATTTTTCTGCTGGTAATCTGTATCATCATCCGTCTTGGTTGGCCCTGACAGGCGTAGTCGAAATCGGCATCCTAAATTATCTAAATGTCTTGATGAAGGCGTAAAATGCTCGTATTATTTCAGTAATTTAAAATAATGGAGTCTGCTGAGATCCAATATGTTACAACTAACACAAGGAAAGCAACACATTAGTAGTGGGCAACCTTGATTTTTATTGATGGGAAAATCTCCCCCCTCCCTTTCCCCATTATGGTCATATTGCTCAAAGGCAAGGTACAATTATAGTACCGGTTCGTAGGGCTATTTTCTGACTTTCTTATTAACGTCATTCTAAAATACATAACCTTTCTGAAATAATGAAAGGAAAGTAATTGTCTTCCACCAAAATAAACCTAAGTTTTACGA